>NW_028318367.1:900000-1177645 GCF_062004578.1 Staurois parvus
GAGGTGAGAAGGTGACACAGCTCCACAATGAGGAGAATGTTCCGGCCCCGGAAGTGGGGGATGTTCTGCCCCTGAAGGGGTTAATCTGGGTTCCCACACTATATATGTGTGTATCATCATCTGCTGGAGATAAAAGACGTCACAGTGACTATGGAGGAAGAGGATGGACATGACTATGGAGGAAGAGGACGGACATGACGGGGGGTTAATGGGTGTAAATAGGAAATAACATCTTATTACCTCCTCTGCTGCCACTTCCAGCAACGTCTCCTCTCTACTTCCCCCCAACTCAGCTTTCACCCAGAACTTCCTGTCTGTACCTGACATCACTTCCTGCCTGTAACTGACATCACTTCCTGTCTTCCATAGAGACTTCCTGTGTGGGCAGAAGTGAGATCCCCACCTTGTGGAGCTCAGAGGAACTGCAGCCCCGAGAAGCGTCTGGTAGTGTGACCCCGGCCTTGTGCTGGGTGTGTATGGACTGTAGATCCTTGTGTAGGGAGGAAATGACTCCTATCTGTGACTGCTGTAACCTGCTGACTGGCATCTCCTGTGAAATCTGACACTGGCACTGGATACACACAAGGCAGTCAGGGATTTCAGCCCCTCCCTTCTCCTCTCAGACTGTAATACAGAGAGAGCCAATCAGAAGAAGTATTAAAGGAGTCAATGACAGGGACTTTCTCAAGCAGGAGGTGCAGCTGCAAAGCATTGTGGGATATGCAGTCTTGAACAGAAATGGCCTGATAGGTTGATATGAGGGATGGAACTACAGAGACCAGCATGCTTAGTGAGCAGAGTGAAGGACTCCATCTTGTTTTTCCTGAGGGGAGGCAGTCTGCATGTGGCAGGAGACAGTCTGGACCTGGCAGAGAAGTGCTCAGGGTCAGTTCACTCCATGTTTAGGTATCTGCATCAGTCAGGGAACATCCAACCTGAGAGATGTGGCCTACAGTACAGTGCCTACACCGACAGTGTGAAGGGCTCATCGTGAGGTGACCACAGGAGCCGGTCATTTCCAGGACCATGGTTTGGGCCTTAATCCCAGGATCTGGTGAGAGGGATTTTGCCCCCTGGCAGATGACAGGAACATGGCACACAGAGACATGACACTTCTCCCATACTCACCAGGCACTGGGTTGTGTAGATGGTCCTGCTATACAGACACAGTGTTTGCTTTGCTATACAAATCCTGCCACGGGATTACAATGATACTTTACCATAGGAGTGTAAGTGCACCAATGAAAGTGTCTCGCTGAAGACCCCAACATTCATCCTGTTACCAAGAGACTTAACCCCTTCCCACCGACGCCTCCCGGCACTTTAAGAGATTCAGATGCCGGGAGGCGGGGCGGTTGGGGCGTGGTTTAGGAATCATGTGACTGCCGTGATGACACGTCACGGCGGTCACATGATCGGGAAAGGTCCCGATCGAAAGAGCGGACCGGGATCTTTCCGCGAGTACCACACATGTGTGCTGGGAGAGCGCAGGGCGCGCGCTCTCAGCGCATATGTATTTAGTTACATGGACGCAAATGTGCGGCTGCTCGGCGTCTAGGCCCAGATGCCGGGCAGCCACACATTTGTGTGCGGCCGGCGCAAAGGGGTTAGGTTACTGGTGCCATATGGGCACGCGCATGCGTATTCAGGCCTCTATATTGCATGGTGTGGGAGGGAATAGCTCTACCTTGGAAAGTAGCTATGAAGCATCAGTTGGGCGCAGTGTTTGCCTATTGGGCTTGTGGTGTCGGGGGTTAGAAGGGAGAAGTCTGACTCAACAGAATCATCCTTCTGCTCTCCAGGCACACCTAGGATTGACACAGGGGGTGATGCCAGTTAAAGGGGTGGGAGATTAGTGAACATTCTCTCCTGGATCTCCCCTTCCTTCATTGAACATTTACTTCTGGATTTCCACTTCCCATGGTGAACATTCACTCCTGGATTTCTCCCTCCTGGAGTGAGCATTCGCTCACGGATCTCCCCTTCCTTTAGTGAATGTTCGCTCCTGGATCCCCCTTCCTTCAGTGAACATTGACTGGTGGATATCAGAGGATGGGGAGACATCAGAGGTCTATCAGCTTCATCTGAGAATGGGGGAGACATCAAAATGTCCATCAGCTTCATTGTAGAACAAGGGAGACATCAGAGGTTCATCAGCTTCATCAGAGGATAGGCAGACATCAGAGGTCCATCAGCCTCATTGGAGACAGGGGAGACATCAGAGGTCCATCAGCTTCATCGTAGGACAAGGAAGACATCTGAGGTCCATCAGCTTTATTGGATGACAGAGGAGTCATCAGAGGCTGTCACAGATCCCACCCACATGCACACGCCCACAGTGACTAGCTAACCGAGGCGTGCATGTCTGGCCATGACTTGGTGTAAAGAGGGAATGAGGGGGACTTATTTTGTCACAGCCCGCACTACCTCTCCTCTCATATTAGGACCCATGCAGTTTACGTTGTCTATATGGAGGAGATGTAGGGTTAGATTCATCCTAGGCTCTAAGTGTTCCCCCTTGACCAACATCATTTTTAATCCAAGTCTCCCAGATGGTCTGGCCATTGGTCGAGTCCGTCCTCCTTGGGCTGAGGCTAATCTATTCCAATTGCAACATTTGGTCAATCCCGTAATTCACAACCTTAAAGCCTTCCCTGACATTCAAAAAGCTGCTCGCATTCCACCCCATCAGTATTTTATCTACAGATACAACACATTTTTGCCTCCAAAGCCTCTTCTCTGACTCTTGAACAACCTACCCCTTTAGATCATATCTGCATCCAAGGCCCACACCACCGGGACATCATTTCCGCTACGTATACATTGCTGGTAGATGTCGCCCTTTTTCTATTGGTTCTCCCCTTTATATGTGTAAATGGTCCCGTTTCCTTCAATGTGATATTGGGTTGGATCAATGGAGTAGGATTTGGGAGGCCTCTTCTAAATCTTCTATGTGTGTAATGTATACAGAAAATCCTTCTAAGACCCCCATGTTTTGGTATCGGACCCCTGAGGTTCTCCATGATAGTAACCTGAATGTTTCTTCTGTTTGCTGGTGTTGTGGGACGGAAACTGACACTCTTTTCCACATTTTTTGGGATTGCCGGTCCATTGCGCCCTTTTGGGGGAGGTGCTTACCCCATTGTGGTGACTTCTGCGGGCTCCTGTCCCTTTTGAGCCCATTTACTTTCTGTTGGGTCTACCTTTTCGGGTCTCTCTAAATGTGCGAGGAAACTTTCCACCTACATGAGGGCAGCCAGGAGAACCATTCCCATGCATTGGCTGTCTTCTATGTCCCCCATGTTACCGGCACTGATGAAGGTCAGAGCAGAAATGAGAAAGTTGGAGTACCTACCTGCTTTACACCCTGCTACTGTCCCTGCGCTGGAGGCAGTTCAGGACCCACGGGACACCTATGACACCGATCTGTCTGCTCCGATCGTTTGTGATTGATGGCCATGTCACTGTTTTGTATTGACATTGTATGTTCTTATGTACCTCTCATCGATGACCTGCTTTATCAGCCTTCTCTCCCTCTCTGCTTTTATTTTACATTTACCTTTGTGGCTGCTTGTTGTAATGTGTGATATAGAGAGGGAAATGGGTGCTAATAGGCTGCAGGAGATCCTCTGAGACATAGAAAGGGAAATGGGAGCTAATAGGCTGCAGGAGATCCGCTAAGACATAGAAAGGGAAATGGGTGCTAATAGGCTGCAGTAGATCCGCTGAGACATAGAGAGGGAAATGGGTGCTAATAGGCTGCAGGAGATCTGCTGAGACATAGAGAGGGAAATGGGTGCTAATAGGCTGCAGGAGATCTGCTGAGACAATGAAATGTGTATGAAATGGATGGATGTGCAGACACTCCCAGAAGATGATGTCATTATGAGTGGATTGATATATATTTTTGCATTGTCCCCCCCAGAAGGATCAGGTTTGGCGGGATCGCTCTCATTAGCTATACATTTGTATTTTGTGTTCTGTGTTTGTAAGACTTTTCTATATGTAATAAGAGATGTTTGTTGAACAGTTGGTTACATAAGAGTTACATTTATTTCTTCTTCCTTTATTCAGTAATGTTTCATCTCCCGTAGTATCCCTGTAAGGTACATATTATACAGGAAGGGGGATTATGGGATGGATCTCGGGGCTGCAGTTCCTCTGATCTCCACAAGGTGGGGATCTCACCTATACTCACACAGGAAGTCTTTATGGAATGCAGACAGGAAGTGATGTCAAGGATAGACAGGAAGTGATGTCAGGTATAGACAGGAAGTGATGTCAGGCACAGACAGGAAGTTCCAGATGAGAGGTGAGGCGGGAAAAAGTATATCAGAGACGTTGGTGGAAGTGGCAGCAGAGGAGGTAATAAGATGTAATTTCCTATTTACAACAAATGTATATAAATCTGAGGCTCTTTTAGGAATGTTTGTGGCTTTAAAAAAATGAAAGGGGCTTTATAGCAACTTAAATGTGTAATATGTGTAACATTGTTCTGTGTATCTCCTCCTCCCCTCCCCCGCCTGTCTCCAGCACTGCACCCGGGGACTAGCAGGGAGGGGAGAGACCTTGCAGTGTAATGAGAACCGATTGGCTGCTCCTCAGGAAAGGGGAGTGTCCGGCTTATCCTTCCTCCTTTCACTCCCAGAGCCTTTTTTGCACATTTAAAAAATCATTTTATCCTGAAGATGACACAAAACCCCCCAAATATCGATTTTCTGAAAGTAGAGACTTTAGAGAATAAAATAGCGGCAGTTCTAATTTTTTATGTCACAAAATATTATCACAAAGTCTAGGAAATGCCAAATTTCAGTAAAAAATACACTTAAGCTGATTTCAGGGCACAAAAAGCAATAAATGACCCATTTATGTGTAATAATATAAAAGCCGAGGTTGCAGCGAGTAAATAGATATCCAACATGTCAAACCTTAAGTTGTGTGTGCTGAAATGGTGACAACCTTTAGTCCCGGTATTATCTATAGGGGACACATTTATAGCCCCTTCTAGGTCATCAGTATAGAGTACGGAGGAGGTCTGCTCCTAGAATTATCCTCTCATTCTGGTGTGACCGGCGATATGTAACGTGTATCACAATCAATGTTATCACGTGTAGGCGCTCCAGTGTGTGCTCTTACGTTTGGGCGTGCATATATGTGGGGGTGGGGGGTAGGAGTTATGTACTTGGGTGTAACTTTAATTCTTTACAATTAAAAAAAAGCATTTTTACTTAATGGGACAAAGTCCTCTATGTGATGACTTTTGATGACAGGTTCTCTTTATTGAGACATCCAGGGTCTAAAAGACCCCCAATGTTCCCCTGTACTCCATTGGATGTAATGTAGAGCACATCGCACCGCATTACATTCTTTGCTGGCCTCAATGGTCGGGAAATCTGTCATAACATCACTTCTGGGTCAGGACAAGAAGGGAGTGAATGTGTCCGCTCTCCTCCGTCCCCTCTACCCTCCGGCACCCGCTGACCCGGGCCCACAGATGGGCAAGCAGAGCCGGGGAAGCATAGTAGGTACAGGAGAGGTTCACACACACGGGGTAGCAGAGGCTGGCACCTGAAAGGAGAGCCCTGTGGCTTGCCCTCAGCAGGGATAAAGATTAAACACAATACTTGCCCGGCCCCCAGAACTACATGTCCCGGGCGTCGGGTGATGTAAAGTGACCATCCCTGCATGATGAGCCGACATTGACCTCACAGCACTGCCTCAGAGCAAACTAGTCATAGGAAGGATCAGATTTATCATTCCTTGTCTGCAGATCTAAAACTCATCAAAACCAGTTCAGAGACCAAACAAACCCAACAGAGAAAAGGGGCCCCGGACCCCAAAATTGTAGTAAACACTAAACAGTCCAAACTAAATGTGTTCCCATGGGGGAGTAGTTCTTCAATGTCCAGCAACCCTCCTATTCCCCCCTCACATCCACATCCTATTATTGTGTGACCAATACCATCCAAATCATTCTTACTTTCATTTCCCAAAGTTATCCGTCTACAAGGAGACCTGTATAGATCACATGATGACACCAATGAGGATGGAGGAGGACCGGAGTCACATGACTGAGAAGATACTAAACCTCACCCTGGAGATCATCTACCTGCTGACCGGAGAGGTGAGGAGGATTCTGGGAGGTCACATGACATCACTCTGATCTGTATTAAAAAAACACTGACCGGAGAGGTGAGGAGGATTCTGGGAGGTCACATGGCATCACTCTCATCTCTATTAATACAACACAGACCTGACCGGAGAGGTGAGGAGGATTCTGGGAGGTCACATGACATCACTCTTATCTCTATTAATAAAACACAGACCTGACCGGAGAGGTGAGGAGGATTCTGGGAGGTCACATGACATCACTTATCTCTATTAATAAAACACAGACCTGACCGGAGAGGTGAGGAGGATTCTGGGAGGTCACATGTCATCACTCTGATCTCTATTAATAAAACACAGACCTGACCGGAGAGGTGAGGAGGATTCTGGGAGGTCACATGACATCAATCTTATCTCTATTAATAAACACAGACCTGACCGGAGAGGCGAGGAGGATTCTGGGAGGTCACATGACATCACTCTTGTCTATTCTGGTCAATAGACCATTTTATTTTTGCACACATTTAGATGATGTCAGGTGGTTGATATTGTTTTATTTGTCTCCTGATCTGTAGGATTATGTTGTAAAGAAGAAGTCTAGTGGGGAGCCAATCTCAGGAGGATGGAGCAGAACCCGGAGCCTCACCATGGTGCCTCCATCTCATTCTCTGATACCTGAGAGGGAGAAAGAGCAGAAGATTCTGGAACTGACCACCATGATGGTCCATCAGCTGACAGGAGAGGTGAGCGGTGCCGGGAATTCTGGGACATTCTCCAGTAACAGACAAGGGATGTGTCTGGATGGTGACTGTATCATTGTGTGTGTCAGGTTCCTATAAGGTGTCAGGGTGTCACTGTCTATTTCTCCATGGAGGAGTGGGAGTATTTAGAAGGACACAAGGACCTCTACAAGGACGTCATGATGGACCATCAGCAGACTTTGGGTTTTGTGAAGATTGTAAGGAAGGAATTTCCCCGGAATGAGACGATATTGAAGCTCACCCTGGAGATCCTCAGCCTGCTGACTGGAGAGGTGAGTGTAATGAAGGGGTTAAATCTGACTGGGCTGTACACTGGGAGGGATTCAGAGTCACTTGAAGTCTTCTGATGTTCTGTAATCAATAACGACATCCACACAAGTACTATGAATACATAAAGTGTCCGGACTCTATGAGATTTGGTTATAGCACAAGATGGCGGCATTGGTTATAGAAGAGAACAATCTCAGCTTTAGTCCAATCAGAGAGACCCATGATTACCAGCATGCCACGCCCACTGACCACTAAATCCATGGGTGACATTTCCTGGTGGGTCAGTGAGCCTTACTAGTAAACCATTAGTGACTCTATTATATGACTTCTAGAAGGAGCTATAAATCTGACCCCATTGTCATCATATCATTGGATGGAGATGTCTGTCCTTTGCTGAGTCGGCACATTGTGGCCAATCCCTGGAGAATAAATCTAGAGCTGACCATAGAAGTGAGGGATTATGGGAGAGTGAGATTTATCTTTGTATCACACAGAACTGTACAGGAGTCATGAAGAAATCTACCGACAATGACACCAGAAGGAGATCTCATCGTATGACCACAAGATCCTCGAGAATCCAGAATCCCATCACCATCCCCCCACCTCCATCCCTGATCCCTACAAGACAGAAGACACAGAAGATTCTAGAAGTCACTAAGAAGATGATGGAGCTGCTGACAGGAGAGGTGAGCGGTGCCGGGAATTCTGGGACATTCTCCAGTAACAGACAAGGGATGTGTCTGGATGGTGACTGTATCATTGTGTGTGTCAGGTTCCTATAAGGTGTCAGGGTGTCACTGTCTATTTCTCCATGGAGGAGTGGGAGTATTTAGAAGGACACAAGGATCTCTACAAGGACGTCATGATGGACAATCAGCCGCCCCTCACATCACCGGGTAAGAGGAGACTTTATTGTAAAGGAGAGAGCAGTACGGAGGATCCACCTAGATCCCCCATCATCTGATAAACACATAGAAACAATGGATTCAGTCAGTGTGTGTGTTTCCTACAGATGGATCCAGTCATGGGAACCCACCAGAGAGATGTCCCCGTCCTCTGTATTCCCGGGATTCCACACAGGAAGGTCACACCATCCCTCACCATCATCAGGTAGATGATGACAATTATTGGTAGTTGTGATTTATACACAGCATGTTTGTTACAATGAATGTTTTATTATATCTTTCAGAGTGGAATCCTCGGGGATGATAATATTGATGTTAAAGAAGAGTATAAAGAGGAGGATGAGGAGTATGGAGTGATGGAGGAGTTTTCAGAAGGACACAAGGAGATGATGGAGCCACCTAATACCAGGAACCCACCAGAGAGATGTCCCCGTCCCCTGTATTCCCGGGATTCCACACAGGAAGGTCACACCATCCCTCACTATTACAAGGTTGGTGGGATGGAGAATCTAGAACATGGACTTGTAGAGACTATGGGCTCCAATCACAAAGCGGTATCTTCCCGTATCCCAGTATGTAGTAAGATGCTGCATTCTGTTTTTTAGTAGTGAATCCTGCGGGTAATTTACCACTGGTGTCCTTAGCAACACTTGTAAATAGCTTGTTGTTAAGGAGAGGGCAGCCGCCAGTGTCCCCAACAACCAGTAAACAAGGAGCGGACGGCCGCCAAGTTCCCTGCTGACAGCTGTGACAGGTCTGGTATGGATTTTGAGGGGAACCCCGATGCCAAAAAAATAAAATTAAAGGAGTGAGTTCCCCTCCAAAATCAATACCAGACCCTTAGTGAGTGCCCACCTTCCTCCTGAACCATACCAGGCCACATATTCTCAACATGGGGTGGGTGCTTCAGGGCAGGGGCACTCTGCGCCCCCAAAAGCACCTTGTCCCCATGGCGATGGGGACAAGGGTCCCTTCTTCACAACCCTGGGCAGTGGTTGTGGGGGGGCTTTGGGTGGGGGACTTATTGGAATCTGGAAGCCACCTTTAACATGGAGGCCCCCAGATCCCGCCCCCCCACAATGTGAATGAGTTTAGAGTACATAGTACCCCTATTCATTCACCAAACAGTGTAGTGTAAAAAAAAACACTGGAATAAATTTTTGACAAAACAAAAATAAAGAGCAATATCCCCCTGATGTAGATCCATCGATGATCCAATCACGATACTCGCTGTCATCGCTGAAAAAACAAAGCTCCCCTCCTGACATCTGACAGCTTTGTCGCCTCCCACTTCTAAATAAACTAAGGAATGCTACTACCCTGTGACATCACTGGGTGGCCTTGCCCTCTTGTTACGTCACCAATACAACATGCCCCGGTCAGTGACGTCACGAATACAACATGCCCCGGTCAGTGACGTCACGAATACAACATGCCCCGGTCAGTGACGTTACCAATACAACATGCCCCGGTCAGTGACATCACCAATACAACATGCCTCAGTCAGTGACGTCACCGAGTGACACCGTCTCTTAGTATATTTAGTGGCAGGAGGCAGCAGAGCTGTCAGACAGAGGGGAGTCTTCATTGGGAGCGGAGCTTTTCTTTCCGTGACAGCGAGCATCGTGATTGATGATGGATCTACACCGGGGGGGACATTTTGCTTTATTTTTCTTTTTTAACTAGTAGCCGACCGCAGATAGCCGAATGACGGCTTCACTGCGGCTGGCCAGTTCTGGGTGGACGTCATATGACGTCCCCCCAGAACGCGCTCGGGCGCGCACCCGGCGATCTCCGTGATCGCTGTGTCCTACGGACACAGCTGATCACGTGATGTGGTAAAAGGCCGATCCCAGCGGCCTTTTACCACGTGATCAGCGGTGTCCAATGACACGCTGATCAGAGGGAAATGCAAGTGCCGGTTCTCGGCTGCACTTTCCTCACGCTGTCAGATCGTGAGGAAAGTACTGCCGAGAACCGGCAGTTGTCAGAGCGGGGATCGGCACCGATCATCAGGACACTGATGATCAGTGCCCTGATGATCGGTGCCCAGCAGTGCCACCCGTAAGTTCCGCCCACCTGTGCCCAGCAGTGTGCCCACTAGCTCCGCCCACCTGTGCCCAGCAGATCACCCACCTGTGCCCAGCAGTGCACCCACCTGTGCCCAGCAGTGCACCCACCTGTGCCCCTCTGCAGTGTCACACACCTGTGCCCAGAAGTGCCACCTACCTGTGCCCAGAAGTGCCACCCACCTGTGCCCACCCACCTGTGCCCACCCACCAGTGCTGCCCACCAGTGCCACCCACCAGTGCCGCCCAGCAGTGCCACCAGTCAGTGCCCAGGGGTTGTGCCAGTCAGTGCCACCAGTCAGTGCCCAGCAGTGATGCCAGTCAGTGCCGTCTATCAGTACCCATCATCAGTGTCACCTATCAGTGCCGCCTCATCAACGCACATCAGTGAAGGAGAAAAAATACCTGTTTGAAAAATTTTATAATAAAAATTTTTTGCATTTTTTTTATTTATAGCGCAAAAAGTAAAGCGCCCAGTGGCAATTAAATACCACCAAAAGAAAGCTCTATTTGTGAGAAAAAAATGATCAAAATTTCATATGGGTACAATGTTGCATGACCGCGCAATTGTCAATCAAAGTGCGGCAGCGCTGAAAGCTGAAAATTGGCCTGGTAAATAAGGGGGTATAAGTGCCTGGTAGGCAAGTGGTTAATAAAGGACTTGTCAAAAACTGCCTGCTGTCTATATAACAGAATACTTTTTTGGGGCGAATAATTAGGGGTACCATGTACCCCATACTCATTCACATGGGGTGAGGGATCTGAGGGCCCCCTTGTTACTTTTTGTAAGTCTCCTGCCTGCAAACCCCCACAGCCACTAGGCTGGGTTGTAGGGAACAGTCCCTTGTCTCCATCAACATGGACAAGGTGCTCTGGGGGAGCAAAGCTCCCCCCCCGCCCCAGAGCATCCACTCCATGTTATGGGCACATGGCCTGGTATGTTTCTGGAGGGGGGGGTCACTTGCTTGTCCCCCCTTTTCTGATTTGCTGTGCTGCATGCTCAGATAGGGGTCTGGTATGTATTTCTTTCATTTTGGCAAGGGGCCCCCTTTCAAAATCCATACTAGACCCCCCAAGGAGGGAATCCTACGCCATTTTCTTAATATTTCCTTGCTGGTAATTCTTTTTTTTTAGATTTATCGGTTGGTTTGGATGCGGCAGCCGCTCGCTCCCTAACAACCATGTTGTTTACTGGTTGTTAAGGATGCCAGCGGCCGCCCACTCTTTACCAAGCAGTACACATTTCCTGAATGCCGCATGTCTCCACCACTAATTAATGACCGCATGCATTTCATTCTTTATTTCCTTCTGTGAATGTAACGCCTGTTCATGCGGTATTTACTGAGCGTGTTCAGTGTTTGTGGTCAATACCGCAACACGGGATAGGAAATGGACAGTTCCAGGATGGCATGCGGTATTTAGGGGAAATGTACCGACATATCACATGTGATCTGCTTCTGTGAAGGGAGACAATGTGTGGATTTTGTGTGTGATGTCACAATCATAAATCTTACATTTTACAGATGATATTTTCTCTCATTTCCTTGATTTAGAGTGGAGATCCAATCGATATAGAATTTGAGGTGAAAGCAGAAGAAGAAGAGGCGTATGTGAGGGATGATCAGCAGTCTATGGAGGAGGATGGAATAACGGGGACATTTATAGAGGAGGACACTCCTACAGAGATCAGCACAGGTGGGTCATGAACACTAAATCCATTCCTCCACCCATACTGCTCACTGATTTGTCCAGAGTAGGGCGGGGACTGGGTGATATCAGCCTGTAATCCCCTGGTCACTTTCCTGAGCTGTGTTCCCCGTCCTGTATTCCTGGATTTCTCTCGGATAATCTTCCTTCTCTGTGCTGCAGACACAATTTATGTATCTAGACTGGATTTATGGAGGTTCTGGGGTTCAGCTGGCAGCAAAATGTTGATTTTTACTCTAAGCATTGCATAATGTAGGCACCCAGGACATGTGACTGGGGTCTCCTGCCTTGTGCCTGACTCCTCCAGGGGACCTTCTCTGTTATCTGCTGGCTGTGCCGGGTGGAGGGATATGTCTGTAGTGTCTCAGCCCCAAGTCACTGAGTGCAGTCTCAGGAGATGGGAGGCAAGCAACCCTTTAAGGACCTTAAATTACTGAATACCAATATTATGAGTCCTGACTATTACATTATATAATTTATATTGTACATTACATACTCCTGACTCCTGCACTATATAATCTATGTTGTACATTACATACTCCTGACCCCTGCACTATATTCTCTATGTTGTACATTCCATACTCCTGACCTCTGCACTATATACTCTGTGTTGTACATTACATACTCCTGACCCCTGCACTATATACTCTATGTTGTACATTACATACTCCTGACCACTGCACTATATACTCTATGTTGAACATTCCATAGTCCTGACCCCTGCACTATATACTCTTTGTTGAACATTCCATAGTCCTGACCCCTGCACTATATACTCTATGTTGTACATTACATACTCCTGACCCCTGCACTATATACTCTGTTGTACATTACATACTCCTGACCCGTGCACTATATACTCTATATAATCTATGTTGTACATTACATACTCCTGACCCCTGCACTATATTCTCTATGTTGTACATTACATACTCCTGACCCCTGCACTATATACTCTATGTTGTACATTACATACTCCTGACCCCTGCACTATATACTCCTATGTTGTACATTACATACTCCTGACCCCTGCACTATATACTCTGTGTTGTACATTACATACTCCTGACCCCTGCACTATATACTCTATGTTGTACATTACATAGTCCTGACCCCTGCACTATATACTCCATGTTGTACATTACATACTCCTGACCCCTGCACTATATACTCTATGTTGTACATTATATACTCCTGACCCCTGCACTATATACTCTATGTTGTACATTACATACTCCTGACCCCTGCACTATATACTCCATGTTGTACATTACATACTCCTGACCCCTGCAACATATACTCTATGTTGTACATTACATACTCCTGACCCCTGCACTATATACTCTATGTTGTACATTACATACTCCTGACCCCTGCACTATATACTCTATGTTGTACATTACATCCTCCTGACCCCTGCACTATATACTCTATGTTGTACATTACATACTCCTGACCCCTGCACTATATACTTTATGTTGTACATTACATACTCCTGACCCCTGCACTATATACTCTATGTTGTACATTACATACTCCTGACCCCTGCACTATATACTCTATGTTGTACATTACATACTCCTGACCCCTGCACTATATACTCTATGTTGTACATTACATACTCCTGACCCCTGCACTATATACTCTATGTTGTACATTACATTCTCCTGACCCCTGCACTATATACTCTGTTGTACATTACATACTCCTGACCCCTGCACTATATACTCTATGTTGTACATTACATACTCCTGACCCCTGCACTATATACTCTGTGTTGTACATTACATGTTCCTGACCCCTGCATTATATACTCTATGTTGTACATTCCATAGTCCTGACCCCAGCACTATATACTCTATGTTGTACATTCCATAGTCCTGACCCCTGCACTATATACTCTATGTTGTACATTACATCCTCCTGACCCCTGCACTATATACTCTGTTGTACATTACATACTCCTGACCCCTGCACTATATACTCTGTTGTACATTACATACTCCTGACCCCTGAACTATATACTATATGTTGTACATTCCATACTCCTGACCTCTGCACTATATACTCTGTGTTGTACATTACATACTCCTGACCCCTGCACTATATACTCTATGTTGTACATTACATACTCCTGACCCCTGCACTATATACTCTGTGTTGTACATTACATACTCCTGACCCCTGCACTATATACTCTATGTTGTACATTACATACTCCTGACCCCTGCACTATATATTCTGTGTTGTACATTACATACTCCTGACCCCTGCACTATATACTCTATGTTGTACATTACATACTCCTGACCCCTGCACTATATACTCTATGTTGTACATTACATACTCCTGACCACTGCACTATATACTCTATGTTGAACATTCCATAGTCCTGACCCCTGCACTATATACTCTTTGTTGAACATTCCATAGTCCTGACCCCTGCACTATATACTCTATGTTGTACATTACATACTCCTGACCCCTGCACTATATACTCTGTTGTACATTACATACTCCTGACCCGTGCACTATATACTCTATGTTGTACATTACATACTCCTGACCCCTGCACTATACTCCATGTTGTACATTACATCCTCCTGACCTCTGCACTATATACTCTACAGTGGATATACACCCCTGTTAAAATGTCAGGTTTCTGTGATGTAAAAAATTAGACAAGGATAAATAATTTCAGAACTTTTCCACCTTTTAATGCATGCTATAAACAACTGAATTGAAAAACAAACTGATATCTTTTAGGGGGGAAGAAAACAAAAAATACTAAAATAATGTGGTTGCATAAGTGTGCACACCCTCTTATTACTGGGGATGTAGCTGTGTTCAGAATGAAGCAATCACACTCACAATCATGTTAAATAGGAGTCCGTACACACCCGCCATCATTTAAAGTGCCTCTGATGAAACACAAATAAAGTTCAGCTGTTCTAGTCGGTCTTTCCTGACATTTTCTTAGTCGCATCCTTCAGCAAAAGCCACGGTATGCAGGGAGCTTCCAAAGCATCACAGGGATCTCATTGTTAAAAGGTATCAGTCAGGAGAAGGGAACAAAAGAATTCCCAAGACATTAGATGTACCATTATTATTATTATACAGTATTTATATAGCGGCAGAAGGTTTGCTCCGCACTGTACATTATAGTGGGGGATGGTACATGAGACAGGACAGTAACAAAACAGAACACGAGGAGTTCAAGGGCCCTGCTCTTTGGAGCTTACAATCTAGGAGACCATGGAACACAGTGAAGACAGTCATCATCAAGTGGAGAGAATATGGTGCAACAGTGACCTCGCCAACAGTGACCTCGCCAACAGTGACCTCGCCAACAGTGACATCGCCAACAGTGACATCGCCAACAGTGACATCACCAACAGTGACATCGCCAAGAACTGGATGTCCCTCCAAAATGGATGAAAAGATGAGAAGAACACAGGTCTGGGAGGCGGCCAAGAGGCCTACAGCAACATGAAAGGAGCTGCAGGAATATGTGGCAAGTCCTGGCTGTGTGGTCCATGTGACAACAATCTCCGTGTTCTTCATATGTCTGGTCTATGGGGTAGAGTGGAAGACGGAAGACTTTTCTTAGGAAGAAAACCATCCAAGCCCGGCTACATTCTAGAAAAACACATCTGAAGTCTCCCAGAAGCATGTGGAGAGATGTGTTCTGGTCTGATGACACCAAGGTTGATCTTTTTGGCCATAATTCCAAAAGATATGTTTGGCACAAAAACAACACTGCACACCACCAGAAGAACAGAATACCCACTGTGAAGCATGGTGGTGGCAGCATCATGCTTTGGGGCTGTTTTTCTACAGCTGGAAATGGGGCCTTAGTCAAGGTAGAGGGAATTATGAACAGGTCCAAATACCAGTCAATATCGGCACAAAATCTTCCGGCTTCTGCTAGAAAGCTGAACAAAGAGGAGCTTCACCTTTCAGCATGACAACCACCCAAAGCATCCATCCAAATCCACAAAGGAACGACTTCACCAGAAGAAGATGGAAGATTTGGAATGTCTCAGCCAGAGCCCAGACCTGAATCCGATGGACAATCTGTGGGGTGATCTGAAGAGGGCTGTGCGCAGGAGATGACACACAATCTGACAGATTTGGAGTGTTTCTGCAAGGAAGAGCGGGCAAATATTACCAAGTCAGGATGTGCCGTGCTGATAGACTCCTCCCCAAATAGACTGAGTGCTGGAATCACATCAAAAGGGGCTTCAACAAAGGATTAGTGTAAGGGTGTGCTCACTTATGCAACCAGATTAATTTCATTTTTTATTCTTAATTCCCCCTAAACGATTTCAGTTTGTTCAACTGAGTTGTACAGTTTATAGGTCACATTAAAGGTGGAAAAAGTTCTGAAATTATTTATCTTTATCTAATTTTTTTTACATCACAGAAACCCGACATTTTCACAGGAGTGTGCAGATGTTTTATATCCACTGTATGTTGTACATTACATACTCCTGACCCCTGCACTATATACTCCATGTTGTACATTACATACTCCTGACCCCTGCCTTATATACTATATGTTGTACATTCCATGTTCCTGACCCCTGCATTATATACTCTATGTTGTACATTCCATAGTCCTGACCCCAGCACTATATACTCTATGTTGTACATTCCATAGTCCTGACCCCTGCACTATATACTCTATGTTGTACATTACATCCTCCTGACCCCTGCACTATATACTCTGTTGTACATTACATACTCCTGACCCCTGCACTATATACTCTGTTGTACATTACATACTCCTGACCCCTGCACTATATACTATATGTTGTACATTCCATACTCCTGACCTCTGCACTATATACTCTGTGTTGTACATTACATACTCCTGACCCCTGCACTATATACTCTATGTTGTACATTACATACTCCTGACCCCTGCACTATATACTCTATGTTGTACATTACATACTCCTGACCACTGCACTATATACTCTATGTTGAACATTCCATAGTCCTGACCCCTGCACTATATACTCTTTGTTGAACATTCCATAGTCCTGACCCCTGCACTATATACTCTATGTTGTACATTACATACTCCTGACCCCTGCACTATATACTCTGTTGTACATTACATACTCCTGACCCGTGCACTATATACTCTGTTGTACATTACATACTCCTGACCTCTGTACTATATACTCTATGTTGTACATTACATACTCCTGACCCCTGCACTATATACTCTATGTTGTACCTTACATACTCCTGACCCCTGCACTATATACTCTGTTGTACATTACATACTCCTGACCCCTGCACTATATACTCCATGTTGTACATTACATACTCCTGACCCCTGCACTATATACTCTATGTTGTACATTACATACTCCTGACCCCTGCACTATATACTCTATGTTGTACATTACATACTCCTGACCCCTGCACTATATACTCTATGTTGTACATTACATACTCCTGACCCCTGCACTATATACTCCATGTTGTACATTACATACTCCTGACCCCTGCACTATATACTCTATGTTGTACATTACATACTCCTGACCCCTGCACTATATACTCTATATTGTACATTCCATACTCCTGACTTCTGCTCTCCCCCCTCCCCCCACTGCTATATATACACATAATATGGATTCTCTTGTTCCCCCCATTTCCTCCCAGCTGCACATTATATATCAGATGATGTGATTGGAGCACAGACTTTTACATGGTGATAATAATGTGATAACATCCTCCAACTTTGGACCCTTAAACAGAAAGTGATAATGAGGGAGGAGTCAATACCCCAATGATGGTGGTCTTCAGGATCAGTCCAGTCTTCATCTTGGTTGTTCTCCCCCCATCCTCACTCTCTGACCTCTGGTGGGGCTCAGCCCCGCTGTTCTTCATGACTAAATCATGGAGTAAATAAGGAAGTGCAGTACTTCTTGTGTTGGGAAGATGGCGATGAGTGATAGAGGGGGTGGGGACCCTCGTCCTATAATCCCCTCATCACTGTCCCTCCTATAAAAGACAGTTCTGGTTGTTTCCTCACTCTCTGACTAAGGTCCATGAATAAAGAAATGACCTGGTAGGAGATCAGAGGAGCCATTTCCTAGTTCCCTTGAGGGTGGAATTGTAAGCTCCTTAGAGACCAAGCTGCCTGATGTGGGCGGAGTCCTGGTTTGGGGGAACCAATCAGCTCCTGTCTAGTAATCCTCTTTGTCTTTGTATTTTAGTCCATGGCCTGGAGATGAGGAAAACCTCTGAGGATTGTCTCACTTTGTCTCCAGACTGGAAAGTAGAAGATGAGGACATCACACAGTATAGTCCAGGAGAAAACCCGGCTCCCTCCAATGTCCATCCGGCACCACCCAGTGTAGATGGACCATCGGATTCCTTGTATCCTGAGGAACCTCAGACTGTGCGGGACCGGGCCGGCCTTCCAACAGGGAAGAGGTTCTCCTGTACTGAGTGCGGGAAAGGTTTCCATTATAAATCACATCTTAATGTGCATGAAAGATCTCACACGGGAGAGAAGCCATATTTCTGTTCTGAGTGCGGGAAATGTTTTTTAGATAAGTCCAGTCTGTCCAAACATCAAACATCTCACACGGGGGAGAAGCCGTATTCCTGTCCTGAGTGTGGGAAATGTTTTTCAAGGAAGTTCAGTCTTCACATACATCAGAGATCTCACACGGGGGAGAAGCCGTATTCCTGTACTGAGTGTGGGAAATGTTATTCAAGTAAGCCCAGTCTTAACACACATCAGAGATCTCACACAGGTGAGAAGCCACATTCCTGTCCTGAGTGTGGGAAATGTTTTTCAGACAAGTCCAGTCTTCATAAACATCGGAGATCTCACACGGGGGAGAAGCCACATTCCTGTCCTGAGTGTGGGAAATGTTTTTCAGACAAGTCCAGTCTTCATAAACATCGGAGATCTCACACGGGGGAGAAGCCGTATTCCTGTCCTGAGTGTGGGAAATGTTTTTCAGACAAGTCCAGTCTTCATAAACATCAGAGATCTCACACGGGGGAGAAGCCGTATTCCTGTCCTGAGTGTGGGAAATGTTTTACACAGAAGTCCTATCTTTACAATCATCAGAGATTTCACATGGGGGAGAAGCTGTATTCATGTTTTGAGTGTGGGAAATGTTTTTCAAGGAAGTGCAATCTTTACATGCATCAGAAATCTCACGCAGGGGAGAAGCCAAATTCCTGTCCTGAGTGCGGGAAATGTTTTTCAGATACAGCCAAACTTCATTTACATCAGCGATCACACACGGGGGAGAAGCCATTTTTCTGTCCTGAGTGCGGGAAATGTTTTTCAAAAAAGTACAATCTTCATATACATCAGAGAACTCACACGGGGGAGAAGCCGTATTCCTGTCCTGAGTGCCCGAAATGTTATTCAGATACGTCCAGTCTTCATAGACACAAGAGATCACACATGAGGGAGAAGCCGTATTCCTGTCCTGAGTGCGGGAAATGTTTTTCACAGAAGACTGATCTTCACAGACATCAGAGATTTCACACGGGGGAGAAGCTGTATTCCTGTCCAGAGTGCGAGAAATGTTTTTTATGCAAGGTCTTGCTTCACACACATCAGAGATCTCACACTGGGGAGAAGCCGTATTCCTGTTCTGAATGCGGGAAATGTTTTTCACAGACGTCCAATCTTTACAGACATCAGAGATCTCACACGGGAGAGAAGCCGTATTCCTGTCCTGAATGCGGGAAATGTTTTTCACAGAAGTCCAATCTTTACCAACATCAGAGATCTCACATGCGGGAGAAGCCACTTTCCT
Source organism: Staurois parvus (assembly GCF_062004578.1). NCBI lineage: Eukaryota > Metazoa > Chordata > Amphibia > Anura > Ranidae > Staurois > Staurois parvus. The sequence continues at coordinate 919,632 of NW_028318367.1, forward strand.
GTCCTGAGTGAGGGAAATGTTCCTCACTGAAGTCCTGTCTTCATGTACATCATGGATTCCACACAACCCTGGAGGTGTATTAGTGTAGGAAATGTCTTCTAGATGAATGTTGATGGACATCCCAGCTCTCATGTGGGGAAGAAGCACACCCTGATATACACCTCAGATATACTCCATGGCTGATCTTCATCATGGAAGAAACAGTTCATAAGGAGATGAGAGGCCCCCAAAGACATGGATGAAGTGTGGGACCGGGTTGGTCATTGATATCAGGAGAAGAATAACAATGGAGTGCTGGCCTAGAGCACTGGGCTGACTTTTCATTGGGGTGCAGCCTACAGTGAAGGAAATGTGTATTTGCTCCCCTCTGATGTTGAATGTTCGCCCCTCACACAGAAATGATCGGTCTAACAATGGAATGTTCGGTGTAACACTGAGAGACAGAATACAACAACAAATTCAGCAGAAATGCGTCTAACAAATGATGACTGATTTGCATGTTCATGAGGGAAAGAAGGATTTGATCCCCTATCATTCAGCAGGATTTCTGGCTCCCAGGTGTCTTTCATACAGGTAACAAGCTGAGATTAGAAGCAGTCTCTTAAAGGGAGTGCTGCTAATCTCATTGTGTTACCTGTATAAAAGACACCTGTCCACAGGAGCAATCAGACCATCAGATTCCAAACTCTCCACCATGGCAAAGACCAAAGAGCTGTCCAGGGATGTCAGGGACAAGATGGTAGACCTACACAAGGCTGGACTGGGCTACCAAACTATGGCCAAGCAGCTTGGTGAGAAGGTGACAACAGTTGGTGCAATCATTCACAAATGGAAGAAACACAAAACAAGTGTCAGTCTCCCTAGGTCTGGTGCACCATGCAAGATCTCACCTCGTGGAGTGTCAATGATCATGAGAACAGTGAGGAATCATCCCAGAACTACACGTGAGGATCTTGTCAATGATCTCCAGGCAGCTGGGACCACAGTCACCAAGAAAACAATTGGTAACACACTACGCCGACAAGGACTGAAATCCTGCAGTGCCCGCAAGGTCCCTCTGCTCAAGAAAGCCCATGTCCAGGCCAGTCTGAAGTCTGCCACTGAACATCTGAATGATGCAGAGGAGGACTGGTGGGAAGTGTTGTGGTCAGAGGAGACCAAAATCCAGCTCTTTGGCATCAACTCAACTCGCCGTGTTTGGAGGAGGAGGAATGCTGCCTATGACCCCAAGAACACCATCCCAACTGTGAAACATGGTGGTGAAAACATTCTGCTTTGGGGGTGTTTTTCTGCTAAGGGGACAGAACAACTGCACCGCATCAAAGGGACGATGGATGGGGCAATGTACCATCAAATCTTGGGTGAGAACCTTCTTCCCTCAGCCAAGGCATTGAAAATGTGTCGTGGATGGGTGTTCCAGCATGACAATGACCCAAAACACACGGCCAAGGTAACAAAGGAGCGGCTCAAGAAGAAGCACATTAAGGTCCTGGAGTGGCCTAGCCAGTCTCCACACCTTCATCCGATTGAAAATCTGTGGAGGGAGCTGGAATTTTGAGTTGCCAAATGTCAGCCACCAAACCTTAATGACTTGGAGAGGATCTGCCAAGAGGAGTGGGCCAAAATCCCTCCTGAGATGTGTGCGAACCTGGGGGCCAACTCCCGGAAACATATGACCTGATTGCCAACAAGGGATTGACCACCAAGTACTAAGTCATGTTTTGTGAAGGGGATCAAATCCTTCTTTCCCTCATGAACAGGCAGATCAGTCATCATTTGTTAGACGCATTTCTGCTGAATTTGTTGTTGTATTCTGTCTCTCAGTGTTACACTGAACATTCCATTGTTAGACCGATCATTTCTGTGTGAGGGGCGAACATTCCATTGTTAGACCGATCATTTCTGTGTGAGGGGCGAACATTCCATTGTTAGACCGATCATTTCTGTGTGAGGGGCGAACATTCAACATTAGCCTGGGAGCAAATACACATTTCCTTCACTGTATATGCTAGAGATGGTCTGCATATAAATGGAAGGGGGTCTGCTGTGCTGGGGGAGGGGTTTATGGGAAGGCTGGAGGAGTATATAAACTAGGATGGAGGGGGGAGGGAGAATTCAGTTTTAACGGGGTAGACAGATCAGACAGGTCAGTACTTGTTGGTGTTACAACCAGTGGAATTGGTACCATTTGTATGAAAATAAAAAATGCTCAAAATCCGTGTGAACAAGGTGTCAGTGAGTGAAGTGTCGGTGAATGTACAAAGGTGTAAGTGAATGGACAAGGTGTCGGTGAATGAACAAGGCGTCGGTGAATGAACAAGGCGTCAGTGAATGAAGGAGGTGTCAGTGACTGGACAAGGTGTCAGTGAATGAAGGAGGTGTCGGTGAATGTACAAGGTGTAAGTGAATGGACAAGGTGTCAGTGAATGAACAAGGTGTCGGTGAATGAACAAGGTGTCAGAGAATGAAAGTGTTTGTTCCCCAATGCCAGAAGTGTGCCCAGCACAATAGGTGAGTTGGAAGGTTTGGTGCATGAAGAGAACTAGGATTGAATTGGTATTGCTGAATCTTGGCTTCATTCCTCACATGACTGGGCCATTCATATTCCTGGCTAGGTTCTCTTTCGGAGAGACGGGGGAAATAGGAAAGGGGGTGGAGTCTGTCTCTATGTGAGAAGTGATCTCAGAGCGAGTGTGAAAGAGGACCTAGTTGATGGAGAGTGTGATGAGGCTGAAGGATTACGGGTGGAACTGCACATGGGGGGCGGTACTACAAAGGTCATCATTGGAGTTTGTTATAGGCCTCCCAGTGTTAATGAGGAGGTGGAGACTCAGCTCCTCCCACAGATGGAAAGGGCTGGGACAGTGATAATAATGGGGGGTGGTAACAACCCGGAAAGTGACTGGAGTAATGGTACTGCGGGTGTAAACACAAAACAACCCCTCCTGCCCTCTATGGCCCAGAACAAGGGTGGATAGATGGACCCGGAACTTGAAGAACTTCCCCACCAAGGCATCAAAGGTTGTGCGGCTCTAAACAAGGCTGGGGAAGCCCCACCAATACTGAAAAGCGAAACAAAAAGCACACCAACCTTGTGCATTACCTCAGTAAAATGTGATTTTATTGGATGTGAAAATATCCTCACAAACAGAGAAGTATAACAAGCGTGTAAAGTCCTTGATGAGACTTGACCAATCAGAGACCAGCGCGAGTCTAAACACGAGGGAAGTTTCTCAGAGTCAGGCTGACGCGTTTCGAGTCCCTTCTTCATCAGAGCTGACTTGGCAATGACAGCCCTCTTCAATATATACCCTGGGACAGAGGTTGGACCCTCCCACTTGGGTTGGGCAGTCCCGGGAAAGGAGGCGGGACAAAGGTGACATCACAACATGCTCACACAAGTAACAATACATTACACATCAAGAGGTATAGTAAGAGACATTAGAAACATTCACCGGCATTAAAGCTGTAAGAAACGCAGGGCAGTGTAATATATACATGAGGAGGTCATATAGTCTGTGTATATATATATATCCCCATATAATAAATAATGACATATTGGGAATGCTGCATTGGGGTTCATGGGGATAATATTGTTGGATCAGCACAATGTATAAAAAGTAAAAATGAATGAACTGAATACATAATTCCTTTGGATAAAGCCTGCTGGTCCTCAATTGTTGGCTTCTTTCCATGGAGATAGATGTGAACACAAAGTAGGTATACACATACATTTCAATGGCAGCCAGAATGTCCTTGCTTTGTGTGGGCTGTCAGTGGGGTCATTGGGCAGATCTTTGTCTTTAGATGTATGGAGTATTCATGAGTAGTGTTACTATACTGGCAGCAGAGGGAGATCAAGTGCTGCCATTGCCAAATATGGCTTCTGGAGGTGAATTGGAATGCACGCCAAAAGGTGCGTGGCTGTGGGGGCGCATGTGCAATGAGGCGGTGGCATGCTGGAGTAGTCATGGAGATGGGCCTCCGACGGGCTATCGCACATGCGCAGTGAGGCGGCGGCAGGCTGGAGTAGTCATGGAGATGGGCCTCCGACGGGCTATCGCACATGCGCAGTGAGCCGATGGCAGGCTGGAGTAGTCATGGCGATGGGCCTCCGACGGGCTATCGCACATGCGCAGTGAGGCGACGGCATGCTGGAGTAGTCATGGAGATGGGCCTCCGATGGGCTATCGCACATGCGCAGTGAGGCGACGGCATGCTGGAGTAGTCATGGAGATGGGCCTCCGACGGGCTATCGCACATCCGCAGTGAGGCGACAGCATGCTGGAGTAGTCATGGAGATGGGCCTCCGATGGGCTATCGCACATGCACGCCAAAGTCAGCTTATCATTTACCTAGTGGAGTGCACTCCGGACATCCCGGAAGGACGGCTGTGAGATGTTTTCCAGCCGTGACTGTAAAGTTGGACCTCTACCTACAACTCTTGGGACAATTAGCCTGCATGTGACCTCGCTGTCTCCATCTACAGCATCAAGTCTGGGGTGCTCTTCCATAAATGTCTCCACCTGTTTTCCAAACCAAGAGGTCCTCCCCTAAACCTTGGGGTGTTGGTGGGATTGACCTGAGCCTTTACATAGTTAATAGGGTAGATCCGTGATGAATTTGCATCTTGCATCACGCCTGTCCCAGACTTGTGTTCTACTCCTAGCGCTCTGGGTCACACTCCTTAGAAACAGACTATTAAATTCTCACAGGTCATTCCCTTGGAGAATGTCAAAAGAAAGTCCTGCCATTACCCCAACAGAAGAAATTCCCTGTAGAATTCACCTCACAGGGATCAATGATGGTCAGGAAAGCACCTGTATCACAGAAACCAATGACTTTTTGTACATCTATGCAGAGCTCCTGTAACTGCTGCTGCCTTATCTTGGGGTAAGTGGCTGGACTCCATAAACTAGAAGGGCACCAGTTGTTGTTGGAAGCATCAATTCACTTTAAGATGGTGAAAGGCTCTTTCCTTCTGGCACCAGAAATACACTGGGATCAGGGCAGGTGTTTTGATTCTGGGGAGGGTGAAGTTCCTTGGGCATCTAGCCTGGAGATGCCTGGGTTATCCACATCTGTAGCATGGGTGGTCCAAGGGTGACCAGAGGGCTGGGGTTGGAGTGGAATTTCTTCAGAAGCTTGGTACATATCCACATAGTGCACCAGCTTGGGAGAGGTGGACCTGAGAGTCTTTTTCTAACAGGGCAGCTGGCCTGGCAGTGACCGGTTTGTCCGCAGCCAAAGCAGAGTCTCTCTGTAGAGATAATGTTAGTGGATCAAATTATCCTCCCAGCACTTCAAGTGTGTCCCTAAGCCAACCGCTTCCATACCCCAAAGTGATGTCCTGCTCGAAAGAGCTTTAATAACCATGTGGCCCTCAGATGAAAAGCCATCCCATGGATACTTTTGTAGTTTTGCTGCTGAACTGGGACATGTACCTTGCAGAGGCATGTTGAGGCCTCTTGCTGGTACATGTTTGGAAGGGGCAGGGGTTGTAGCGGAGGGAAGAAATATATATTTTTTTGTGTGTTGTTTGTTGAAGCACAGACAGCATTGTGTCCTGTAGCTGGATAAAGCCAGATGGGCCAGCAGCAGGTTTGGATGCTTAAGGTTTGGCTGAACTCAAAGGACAATATAATAACTCTATGCTGGCAGAAAGGGTCAGACGTTTCTGAGTTTACTTCTGTGATGGACACACAGGACTGAGGGCTGCATGTCTTCCTAGAAAGAGGTTACCTGGTGCACAGAATTGCTGAGACAGATAGCTTCCTGGACACTGGGACTCTGCTCTACTCTCTGATCTTCTGGCAGCGTCTGTCTGTGTGGCCCAGATGCTGGGGCAGGACACACAGCCTTCTGAGGACCCATGATGTGCATATGAAGAACCTCTGCCCACCAGACCTCCTGTTCCCTGCCAAGCTGCCTGGACTTCTGTTGACTGGTGAGTCCCTGAACCTATGTTGTGTCTATTGCTGCTCATCCCTCATAGTGCCTGGACTCTGGACTAAGTGGCTGCTGGATCCGATTGCTGCAGTTTGCCAGTCTATACCCTTGATGTGCCATACCATGCTGCCCTGGTCTCTGCCCTGTGCTTGAATCACCCCACTTTTCTGTCCAGTTCCCTATACTGTGCTGACTTAGCCCCTTGTCTGTCCAGATCCCTGTCCTGTGCTGGACTCAACCACATGTCTGCCCAGATCCCAGCCCTGTGCTGGACTAAACCACTTGTCTGCCCAGATCCCTGCCCTGTGCTGGACTAAACCACTTGTCTGCCCAGATCCCTGCCCTGTGCTGGACTCAACAACTTGCCTGCCCAGATCCCTGCCCTGTGCTGGACTCAACCACATGTCTGCCCAGATCCCTGCCCTGTGCTGGACTCAACCACTTGTCTGCCCAGATCCCTGCCCTGTGCTGGACTAAACCACTTGTCTGTCCAGATCCATGCCCTGTGCTGGACTCAACCACTTGTCTGCCCAGATCCCTGCCCTGTGCTGGACTCAACCACATGTCTGTCCAGATCCCTGCCCTGTGCTGGACTCAACCACTTGTCTGCCCAGATCCCTGCCCTGTGCTGGACTCAACCACATGTCTGCCCAGATCCCTGCCCTGTGCTGGACTCAACCACTTGTCTGCCCAGATCCCTGCCCTGTGCTGGACTCAACCACTTGTCTGCCCAGATCCCTGCCCTGTGCTGGACTAAACCACTTGTCTGCCCAGATCCCTGCCCTGTGCTGGACTCAACCACATGTCTGCCCAGATCCCTGCCCTGTGCTGGACTCAACCACTTGTCTGCCCAGATCCCTGCCCTGTGCTGGACTCAACCACTTGTCTGCCCAGATCCCTGCCCTGTGCTGGACTCAACCACATGTCTGCCCAGATCCCTGCCCTGTGCTGGACTCAACCACTTGTCTGCCCAGATCCCTGCCATGTGCTGGACTCAACCACTTGTCTGCCCGGATCCCTGCCCTGTGCTGGACTCAACCACATGTCTGCTCAGATCCCTGCCCTGTGCTGGACTCAACCACTTGTCTGCCCGGATCCCTGCCCTGTGCTGGACTCAACCACTTGTCTGCCCGGATCCCTGCTGTATCAGCTGGATTTGACCCTTGCTACATCCTACCCTGGTCCGCCTAGATCCCTGCCTAGTGTGCTGGACTTAACCACTGCTACGCTGTATTCACCCGGTGGGCTGGGTACATTCCCCTTGCCATACCGTCTGGTGGCCTGGTGTACTGGTTCTCCATTTTGCTTGGCCATCCTACATGGACTATCTATGTGGTATTACATTGCTACCTGGTGGACTATTTTGTTGTGCTGTGTCTTGTTATCCATACTGTGCCTCACATTCCCCAATATACCCCCATATGTTGGGTTTTGTGTGATCTGCTCTGTGTGCTCTCTCTCTGCACTTCTAGTTTATCACTAGTGATGGGCTGAACACCCCCCGGTTCAGTTCATGGTAGAACATTCGAACAGACCAAACGTTTGCCGCCAACATCGAACCTATGGGACTCAAACTTGAAAATTCAAAAGTGCCCATTTAGAAGGATTATATGCTAGGTGTCAGCAATAAAAGTGGTATGGGGACTCGGGTACTGCCCTGATGGACAAGAATCAGTGGAAAATAAATTCTAATAGTACAGTTTTTAAAGGGGCAGTTATTTTTCATTGCTTAAAGCAGTGCTTCTCAATTATTTTCTGTCATGCCCCCCCTAGGAAGAAGAAAACATTTTGCGCCCCCCCCGCGACTGTAAATAGTATCATTTGTCTATAAAATTGTTATAAGTAGGAATAGTGCCCCATCATTGGTGTCAGTGGGAGGAATAGTGCCCCATCATTGGTGTCAGTGGGAGGAATAGTGCCCCATCATTGGTGTCAGTGGGAGGAATAGTGCCCCATCATTAGTATCAGTGGGAGGAATAGTGCCCCATCATTGGTGTCAGTGGGAGGAATAATGCCCCATCATTGGTGTCAGTGGGAGGAATAGTGCCCCATCATTGGTGTCAGTGGGAGGAATAGTGCCCCATCATTGGTATCAGTGGGAGGAATAGTGCCCCATCATTGGTGTCAGTGGGAGGAATAGTGCCCCATCATTGGTGTCAGTGGGAGGAATAGTGCCCCATCATTGGTGTCAGTGGAATAGTGCCCCATCATTGGTGTCAGTGGGAGGAATAGTGCCCCATCATTGGTGTCAGTGGGAGGAATAGTGCCCCATCATTGGTGTCAGTGGGAGGAATAATGCCCCATCATTAGTATCAGTGGGAGGAATAGTGCCCCATCATTGGTGTCAGTGGGAGGAATAGTGCCCCATCGTTGGTGTCAGTGGGAGGAATAGTGCCCCATCATTGGTGTCAGTGGGAGGAATAGTGCCCCATCGTTGGTGTCAGTGGGAGGAATAGTGCCCCATCGTTGGTGTCAGTGGGAGGAATAATGCCCCATCATTAGTATCAGTGACACCAATGATGCGGCACTATTCCTCCCACTGACACCAATGACACTTGCTGACCCCTGTTGCAGTATGGTGCTGCTGCAGCCAGCATATGTGGTTGCAGCAGCACCTCTGCACTGCACACTTACCGGCTTTTCCCTCACTCGATTTTCGCGGGTCCACTCAGCTCCGCCTCCTCGCCCGTGATTGGCCGCCTGTGTACCTTTCCTGAGCTACAGTTCTGGCGGCCAATCACCGGTGAGGAGGCAGAGCCGAGCGGCAGGAGTGAGGGAGTGGCCGGAGTGACGGAAGGAGCAGCGCTTCCTGGATGGATCATCGTGGGAGCCAGGTAAGAGACAGCAGCCCTCTGCCCACCCCTGTACGCACCCCCCTTGATGGAGCCTCGGGGGCGCGCCCCACTATTTGAGAAGCACTGGCTTAAAGTAAAAAAAAAAAAATATTCATTTAAATATCATGCCTGGGGGTCCCTTAAACTACCTGCAAAGTTGCACATCTGTACAATGTATAGAACCTGCTGCAGCAGGACTCACACTGTAACCCTTCAGAGTTATTCTTGACAAGTGCAGGATTGGACCCGGCTCTAAAAATTCAAATTATATGTAATGCATCTCTCATACAGGTGTAGAACAATGTGGCCTTCAGTGTTGATGGTGCCTGAACACTGTGTCCCCTCACAGTTACTATTGCTGGGTGCAGTCATGGGCCCTGCAGTTGAGAACTGTTAAAAATTATAGAAAAATTATCCAGGATTGATTCATGTTGATAAATGTCAGTTGGTCAGCGGAGTCTGTGGACAGACGCACTCTTATCCATCACAAAACCTCCAGCAGCACTGAATGTCCGTTCAGAAAGCACGCTGGTTGCAGGACAGGCCAGTACCTTGATGGCATATTGAGCAAGTTCTGGCCAGTGATCCATCCTCAAGACCCAGTAACCCAGTGGATGCTCAGTTGGAAAGGTCTCCAAGTCTGTTCTTGCCCCTAGATAATCCTGCACCATATGATGCAGACCCTGCCGATGGGTGCTTAAACCTAACAGTCCTGGGCGCTGAGGACTAAAGAACTGTTTAATCGGTCAGCTGGCCGCCTTCTCCACCGCTCTTCCTTTAACAGAATGAAGCCTCAGAAACACGTTGTCCAGGAAATGGTGACCTCCCAGTGTCTGGAAAGGTGTTACACAATTTCAAGGCATCCTCAGGATGTTTCATCCTCTGCTCCCTCTGGGAAGACTGGATGAGCTCTGCACCTTGACCCTTGTAACGTGGATCAAGAAGGGTTGCCAACCAGTAAAGATCTCGCAGACACTTTGAGGAAATCTTGAAAATGAAAGATGTACACACAGTGCGCTGGTTATGCAGCAAAGTTGAGGCCTTGCGTGCTTTTCTGCAACACTGGAAGACAGTAGGGAGCCATTCTGAGCAGATATCATCTGAGGGATCATGTGAATCTGCTAAAGTTAAAGGCATCCTGAAAGACCTGAAACAGATGAAGTTTGTGAAACTTTTGCATTTCCTATTCGATTTTTCTAGCAAGCTGAAACCTTTGTCAGAGGGTCTTCAGAACAAGGAACTTATGATCTGTCAGGTAAAAAACAAACTAGAACAAGCAGCTAAAACTCTTCAGGATCTTTCTGATGGGAAAGGAAAAAATGAACTTGAATTTCTTAGTAAGTTTACAGAAGATGGAAAACGACATGGGCTGCAGCTGACCAACCTTCAAGCTGGTGACAGAATTTCAGTCTATAGGCCAATCTGTATTGGCCAAAGCAGAAAGAGATTTCATTTTGAGGCTTTCCTCGTTCTCCTCAGATATTGTACAATCTGTCCATATATTGAACAGCGTGTCTTGGCCAGACAAAGCTCACATCCCCAACTTTGGATGGACTGAGTTGCACAGAATTGCAAAACATGTTTTTTTTAATCAGTTTGAAGACAAAATTGAGCTGTTAGAAGCAGAGAGGGCTGACCTCAAACTCTCCATTCAAAATGGACTCTTTTATTGAGACTCTGAAAAGACTGAATCAGCAGAAAGAAAGATTCAGCAACATACTCCCTCTGTTCAATTTCTGTGCCGTACTTCCCCAACAACCGCCTCATGTGAACGTGGCTATAGCTACCAAATCAGAATAAAGACGGTCTATCGTTCATCACTGACACGGGAGACTTTGGATGATCTTCTGATGATTGCTGTTAATGGACCACCACTAAAAGATTACATCCACACACAGCCATTGGAGTGGTATTTTGTATCAGAAAGGGGACGTTACACAAGTCTTGGTCCTGCTGTACAATGAAAACCATAGCAAATCTTGATGTGAAACTGGCTTCCTACTGCTTTTTGGCATCCAAAAAAAATCATTTTTTGGTGTTTTATTTTCTTAATTGAATAGAATGCAATCCACACACAGCCACTGAAGTGGTATTTTGCATCAGAAAAAGGGTATTACACAAGTCTTGGTCCTGCTGTACAACGAAAACCATAGCAAATCTTGATGTGAAACTGGCTTCCTACTGATTTTTGGCATCCCAAAAATATCATTTTTTGGTGTGTTTTTTCTTCATGAAATAGATTGCAATCCACACACAGCCATTAAAGTGGTATTTTGCATCAGAAAAAGGGTATTACACAAGTCTTGGTCCTGCTGTACAACACAAACCATGGCTGCTCTATGTTACAATGGTTACTATTGTTATGCCATGTTCTTTGGCATCTAAATAAGCACTTCTTTGTTTATTCTTAATGCACTACTTCTCTAAGCTCTCTTTTAATAAGATGCTGGAGATATAAAATGCAAAATGTTTACTCTTGTTATTTATGTTTTTTGGCCATCAATAAAGGCACTTTTTTCTTTTTTCTTAATGCCGCACTTCTCTAAGGTCTCTGCTGGAGATAAAAAATACATGTTTACAGTAATTATTATTCCATATTTTTGGCATCAAAATAAGCACTTTTTCTTATGCTATACTTCTATAAACTAAACTTACATCTTTTAAAAGAGACTTTACTGCAGTTACTAAAGATGCCGGAGATAAACAAAAGAAATACAAAATGTTCACTCCAGGTTTAAAGCTGTAAAACTTGATATTTTGATTGCACCCTATTGCAGTGATGTTTAAATTGACATAAAGCTATGTTATAATTGCAGTTTTTTATATTTTGGACTCTTTAAAGAAAAATGTAATTTCATAAGCTTTAAAAGGGTGTGGTTGGGGGCAGGGCTAGGGACAACATTGGGGGATGGGCTGGGGTTGGAGGTGGACCTGGGCAAGGTTGGGTGGGGCAACTGGTGGAGAGTAAGGATTGTGCCTGGCTAGTAGGTCTAGACTCAATAATTTGAGCCCTGGTTTATCCGGATGTATACAGTATATATATGACAAGGCAGACTACTTCATGTAACATTACATCTTCATCTCAGATTGTAAGCGGATTGGATTGGCCTGTGTATGGGATTCCAGATCAAGTCATGACAAGGTACACATTGAGCGTTGAATATCTGGCTGTAGAGAGATCACGGGGGGATTTGTATATCTGTTGTCACATGTTGCTGAGTTACTGATTTCTTACACGACATTTCCAGACAGTTGGATGTAATTCATTAATATTTGGCAGTAATTGCTGGCTTGTATTTCTCCCCATTATTGTGGATTAGATCATTGTACTGTTATCTTGTATTGTTTATTATTTATCATCACCTATTAGATTTCATCCCCATTTTGTACTGATTTATATTATTAATAAATATATATTTTTGCACATTATTGCGTTTTATTTCGTCTTCCAATTATCACAAATACAGAACTGGGATGTCGGTTACTTTGTGAGAATTAGTAGGGAATCTCCTTCATTCCAGATCCCGCCTGTTTCCATGAATTGTATACGGATTATTTCCTCACAGATAAAGTTCTGACAATTTGTACCGTTCTGGTGTTTTTGATCCTCAGAAATGAGATCTGCCGTCATCAGACATGATGGATTTTCAGACATCTATCCCATAGTTTGTAGACTCTATAACTCTCCTACACACTGAATCATAGACACTGATTGGGGTTATTGTACCCAAGAAATGGCGCAGAATACACCTTTGTCTACATTTATAAGGAAAGACCATTTATTTGTAAAAACAAGAAACAAGAAAAATTGGTAAAAAGTGGTGTTTAAATACCACCAAAATAAATATCTATTTGTGTGAAAAAATTACAAAAATATAATTTGGGTACAATGTTGCATGACGGTGTAATTGTCATTCAAAGTGTGAGAGCGCTGATAGTTACCAGTCGGCCTGGGCAGGAAGGGGGTGGAAGTGTCCGGTATACAGGAGGTAGAACCATTTTTTTTTAAAAAGACCTGCAAGTGTTTGTGAAATCTCCCACCACAAAATGTACTCAGCCAATCACAGGGCAGGACTCCATTTTTATTCTTCTCCTATCAATGGCCAACCCGGTCCCACACTTCATCCATGTCTTTGGGGACCTCTGATCTCCTTATGAACTGTTTCTTCCATGATGAAGATCAGCCATGGAGTATATCTGAGGTGTATATCAGGGTGTGCTTCTTCCCCACATGAGAGCTGGGATGTCCAGCAACATTCATCTAGAAGACATTTCCCGCACTCAAGGCACCAATACACCTCCAGGGTTGTGTGGGATCCCTGATGTACAGGAAGACAGGACTTCAGTGAGGAACATTTCCCTCACTCAGGACAGGAAAGTGGCTTCTCTCCCGTGTGAGATCTTTGATGTTTATGAAGACTGGACGTCTGTGAAAAACATTTCCCACACTCAGGACAGCAGTACGGCTTCTCCCCTGTGTGAGATCGCTGATGTGTGTAAAGATTGGAAGACTTTGTAAAACATTTCCCGCACTCAGGACAGAAATAAGGCTTCTCCCCTGTGTGAGATCTCTGATGTGTGTAAAGATTGGACTTATCTGAAAAACACTTTCCACACTCAGGACAGGAATATGGCTTCTCCCCAGTGTGAGATCTCTGATGTGTGCAAAGACTGGACTTCTGTGAAAAACTTTTCCCACACTCAGGACAGGAATACGGTTTATCTCCCATGTGAGATCTCTGATGTGTGTAAAGACGGGTCTTCCTTGAAAAACATTTCCCGCACTCAGGACAGGAATATGGCTTCTCCTCCGTGTGAGATCTTTTATGCACATTAAGTTTGTATTTAGAAGAGAAACCCTTCCCACACTCAGTACAGGAGAAGCTCTTCCCTGTTGGAAGGCCAGCCCGGTCCCGCACAGTCTGATGTTCCTCAGGATACGAGGAATCCGATGGTCCATCTATACTGGGTGGTGCCGGATGGACATTGGAGGGAGCCGGGTTTTCTCCTGGACTATACTGTGTGATGTCCTCATCTTCTACTTTCCAGTCTGGAGACAAAGTGAGACAATCCTCAGAGGTTTTCCTCATCTTGGTTCCTAGTATCCTGTGTGTACCGCGTGTCCTTCCAGCATGCTATTTGGTTGCACTGTGCCTGCGCAGGTGTGTTAGAGAGCCACAACCTGGGGTGATTAGTATAATACCCGTCCGATATAAGGTGTAGAGCAAAAGATTCCCAATAGTAGGTGTCGGCACAGTGGCTTAATGGTTAGCACGTCTGCCTTGCAGTAAATGGGTCATGGGTTCGATGGCACCTCCTGCATGGAGTTTGCATGTTCTCCCTGTGCCTGCGTGGGTTTCCTCTGGGTACTGCGGTTTCCTCCCACACTCCAAAGACATGCTGGTAGGTTAATTGATTCCTGTCCAAATTGGCCCTAATATGTGTATGTATGAATGTGAGTTAGGGACCTTAGATTGTACACCCCTTGAGGGTTAGGGACTGATGTGAATGTACAATATATGTGTAAAGTGCTGCATACATTGACAGCGCTATACAGGTACCTGAAATAAATAAATAATTGAACAGTTCTGCAATAAATCTGTGTGGCCCCAGTGTGGGCAATAATAATCCGGTGGTGTGCAGTAAAATGGTAAGATTGCCAACTCACCAAAAGCGCAATCTTAGTGCACATTAATCATATCAATCAGCCAGAGGTTCTCCCATCTAAAGAGGTGCAGCCTGGTGTAGAAATCACATCCTCTGTCGGTCTGGGCGCTTAGGATGTCAGAGGTCCCTCAAGGGGTGTGCTGTATAAGGGTCTGGTCACAAAAAGGATCCCTCCTCTGGGCTGCAGAAGCACACCTGGGGTCCTGGGGGGTTTAAGTGCTCATGGTGGAGCAAAAGATATAGGAACTCCTAGTGTAGTATGTTTGAAATTTTATTGGGAAGTTATCCAAAATAATAATATAATAGGTACACAAATGTGTAATAATACAGAGTTTCCAAAACAGTAAAACTGCAGAGTATCCAGGTAAGAAGAAAATAGCTTAGGAAGCTGTTTAATGCACTGATGAGCGAGAAAGAAAGATGGCCGCCGGACCCCCGTGATCCGGCGGCGTGACGTCACAGCGTGGCTAGGCTCCTCCTTAACAATGAATGCTCTGAAATCCATCTTAATGTTATAGCAGTGTTCACAAACCTGTCACGTAGCCTTCTGGTTGTACGGCCAATATATTGTTTCCGACACGAACATTCGAGGAGATATACAGCATATCTGGTATTACAGGTTATGAAATGTGATATCAAAAGTCTTTCCAGTTGTAGTAGATGTTAGAGAATCCATTTTATTTTTAGGCATATTACTGTGTATGCAAATGGGACATCTTTTACATGGGTACATGGGTGCATACAATCCACCATCCACTCCGACGGGAACATCCTGGACCTTGTCTTCTCCCATCTCTGCCCTCCCCACAACCTCACAAACAACCCCTTCCCTCTCTCTGACCACAACCTCATCACCTTCTCTATCTCCTCGTCCTCAAACACCTACCCCTCCAAAGGTCAAACTATTACCAGCCAAAACCTCCACAACCTGAACCCTGCCTCCCTCCACTCTGCAGCTCATCAACTTTACGACAGCATGCTTCCCCTGTCCTGCCCCGACCTGGCCACGACTGCCTGTAACAACTCGCTGTCAACCACTCTTGACTTGCTAGCACCTTTAACCACATGAAGCATCAGACCCCGACCACTCCAGCCCTGGCAGACTGATCATTCCAAAACTCTCAAATGATGCAGTCGTGTGTTGGAGCGACTATGGCACAAAACCAGATCCCAACAAGCCTTCACCGGCTATAAATCTGCCTTCGACACCTCCTCAACTTCCCGACCCTCATCAATACCTTCTCCTCCAATCCTCGCCGACTCCTCTCTACTTTCAACTCCCTACTCTCTCCGCCCCACCTCCACCCAGCACCTCACTCACCGCCCTTGAGATTGCCAATCACTTCAAAAACAAGATTGACACAATTTGCAGGGACATCGCCGCTGCTCAAACTTCCTCCCCACCTACCTCCTCTCACACCCCCTCATCACCCCTCTCCCTCACCACTGTTCAGACCTCCACCCCACCTAAGATCCCTCACACTGAAGCCCCCTCAACACTTCACTCCTTTGAACTTACAACCACTGAGGAAGTCTCCAAGGTCTTCTCTGAAGCCCGCTTCACCACCTGCCCCCTGGACCCTGTCCCCTCACAACTCCTACGATCACCCTCCTCCTCCATCCTACACTCCCTCACCCACATATTTAATCTCTCCCTCTCTTCTGGCACATTCCCCCCCTCTAAAGCACACACACATCACTCCCATATTTAAAAAGCCCTCCCTGGACCCCACTGACCCGAACAAAGCTAATGGCCACTACTCAGTGCTCCTACTCCTCGACCTCTCCGGATTTCGACAGTCGACCACCCCCTCCTCCTCAAAAAACTACACTCCTTTGGCCTCAGAGACTCCACTCCCTCCTGGCTCTTGTCCTTCCTATCACAACGCTCCTTCAGTATTTGGATATTAGGTCGGTGATGTAGTTTGGCGCAGTATTATGGACAGCTTTGTACGTCAGTGTTAGCATTTTTAATTTGATCCGTTGCGCAATCGGAAGCCAGTGGAGGGATTGGCAGAGGGGGGTGGCAGAAATGGAGCGGTTGGTAAGGTGGATGAGCCTGGCTGCCGTATTCCGGATCGACTGAAGCGGGGATAACCTGTGGTGAGGCAGGCCAGTGAGGAGGGAGTTGCAGTAGTCGAGTCGTGATATGATGAGGGAGTGGATGAGCTGTTTAGTGGTTTCTGGGGTTAGGAACGTGCGGATTTTGGAGATGTTGCGGAGGTGGAGTCTGCATGAATTTGTTAGTGATTGGACTTGGGGCTGGAAGGATAGGTTGGAGTCAAGAATGACACCAAGTACTCTTGCCTGTGGGGTGGGCCTGATGGTGGCATTGTTGGACGTGATGGAGAAGTCAGTGGGGGGGGGGGGGTGCGCGGGTTGGGGGAAAAACTAGGAGCTCGGTTTTGGAGAGGTTCAGTTTAAGGAAGTGGAGCGACATCCAATCTGATATGTCATTCAGTAGGCTAGTGATTCGGGCGGAGACTGAAGGGGTGAGGCAAGGGGTGGAGAGATAGATTTGAGTGTTATCGGCATAGAGATGGTAGTTGAAGCCGTGAGAGTGTATCAGTTGGCCAAGGGAGGAGGTGTAGATGGAGAAGAGAAGGGGCCCGAGGACAGAACCTTGGGGGACCCCAACAGAGAGGAGGAGTGAGGAGGAGGTGTCAGCATTATAGGTAACACTGAAGGAGCATTGTGATAGATATGAAGAGAGTCAGGAGAGGAGTCTCTGAGGCCAAAAGAGTATAGATTTTTGAGGAGGAGGGGGTGGTCGACTGTCGAAAGCCACAGAGAGGTCAAGGAGTAGGAGCACTGAGTAGTGGCTTTGGCTTTGGTGGTTAGCAGGTCATTGGTGAGTTTGAGTAGGGTGGTTTCGGTGGAGTTTAGGGGATGGAAGCCAGACTGCAGGGGATCAAGGAGGTTGTTGTCGGTGAGGTGGGAGCTTAGGCGATTATAGGCTAGGCGTTCAAGGAGTTTGGATGAGAATGGCAGCAGGGAAATGGGTCTGAGGTTGTTTAGGTCAGTGGGATCCAGGGAGGGCTTTTTAAGTATGGGAGTGATGTGCGCGTGCTTCAGAGGAGAGGGGAATGCGCCAGTAGAGAGGGAAAGATTAAAGATGTGAGTGAGGGAGCGTAGGATGGTGAAGGAGGGTGATCGTAGGAGTTGTGTGGGGACAGGGTCAAGGGGGCAGGTGGTAAGGCGAGCTTCAGAGAAGACCTTAGTGACCTCTTCAGTGGTAGCAAGGTCGAAGGAGTGGAGTGTTGAGGGGGTTTTTGTGTGAGGGATGCTAGGTGGGGCAGTAGTCTGAGCACTGGTGATGTCCCTGCGAATTGCGTCGATCTTGCTTTGGAAGTGGTTAGCAATCTTGTGGGTGGTGAGTGAGGTACTGGGTGGAGGTGGGGGCGGAGAGAGCAGAGAGTTGAAGGTGGAAAAAAGCACGCGAGGGCTGGAGGAGAGGATATTGATGAGGGTTACAAAGTAGGCTTCCTTGGCAGCATGGAGGGAGGAGGTGTAGGTGGGGAAGGCGGATTTATATCGGTTGAATGCTTGTTGCTCCAGTGCGCAACTGCGTCACTTGAGGTTTTTGGTATGGTCATTCTGCCAGGGTTGAAGCAGTCGGGGTCTAATGTTTCATGTGGTTAGGGGTGCTAAGGAGTCGAGAGTGGCTGACAGTGAGTTGTTATAAGCAGTAGTGGCCAGGTCAGGGCAGGACAGGGGAAGGATACTGTCGTACAGATGGTCAGCTGCAGAGTGGAGAGGGGCAGGGTTCAAGTTGCGGAGGTTTCGGCTGGTGATGGTTTGACGTTTGGAGGGATAGGTGTTTGAGGACAAGGAGATGGGGAAGGTAATGAGGTTGTGGTCAGAGAGGGGAAAGGGGGTGTTTGTGAGGTTGTGGGGGGCACAGAGATGAGAGAAAACAAGATCCAGGGTGTTCCTGTCAGAGTGGGTAGAGGACTGTATACACTGTGCGAGTGCAAAAGAAGAGGTTAGGTGAAGGAGTTGGGATGTGGCCGGGCTATTGATGTTGGTAGGGATGTTGAAGTCTCCAAGGATGATGGTGGGCAGCTCAGAGAGAAAGAAGGGTAACCAGGCGGAGAAGTCATTGAGGAAGCGGGATACGGGTCTAGGAGGCCGATAGATTACTGCGATCCTCAGAGGGACTGGAGAGAACAGTCAGATGCAGTGGGCCTCAAAGGAGGAGAAGGATAGAGAGGGGGAGTTTGGGAGGACTTGAAAGGTGCTCAGTGGTGATAGGAGCATACCAACCCCACCACCTTTCTGACCGCTGGGTCTGGGTGAGTGGGTCCAGGTGAGAGCTCCATAGGAGAGAGCTGCAGGGGAGGTGGAGTCAGTGGTTTGGATCCAGGTTTCGGTGATCATCAGGAGGTTGAGGGAGCGGGAGACAAAGAGGTTGTGGATGGCGGTAAGTTTGTTGCAAACCGAATGGGCATTCAGGAGTGCACACAAAAATGGAGGAGTGGTTTTGGGGAGCAGGGGGACCAGTATTAGGTTGAGGGGGTTGCGGCAGTTCGTGGAAGTAGGTGGGTGCCTTGTGGGTGAGTGAGGTGGAGGAGGACCAGGGTTCGGGAGATGTCCCCTGAGGTTAGGAGGAGAAGGGTGAGAAAGGTGGCATGGGAGCGGGATGTACAAGAGCGTGTGGTTCTGCCATTAGTGGTGTTCGGGTCAGTGGGAGAGTGGAGTAACAGGAGGAGGTGGTGAGAGCCGTAGGGGGGAGATGGAAGCAGTGAGGGGGTGATGTATAGTTGTTTGGGAGGAGTGGGGATAGAGAGAAGAGATTTTGGGGACGGAGAAGAAGAGTATGAGGAGGAGGAGTACAGGTGGCATTTTAGAGAGGTAAATGAAGTATACTCTGTGTTGTATATTACATCATTTTGATACTATATAGTCCTATCTGATGTATCTTATACAATATGTTGTATATTACATCGGCCTTTCTTCTTTTGCTCCCATTTCCTCCCAGCTGGACATTTTATATCGGATGATGTGATTGGAGCACAGACTTTTACATGGTGATAATAATGTGATAACATCCTCCAACTTTGGACCCTTAAACAGAAAGTGATAATGAGGGAGGAGTCAATACCCCAATGATGGTGGTCTTCAGGATCAGTCCAGTCTTCATCTTGGTTGTTCTCCCCCCATCCTCACTCTCTGACCTCTGGTGGGGCTCAGCCCCGCTGTTCTTCATGACTAAATCATGGAGTAAATAAGGAAGTGCAGTACTTCTTGTGTTGGGAAGATGGCGATGAGTGATAGAGGGGGTGGGGACCCTCGTCCTATAATCCCCTCATCACTGTCCCTCCTATAAAAGATAGTTCTGGTTGTTTCCTCACTCTCTGATTAAGGTCCATGAATAAAGAAATGACCTGGTAGGAGATCAGAGGAGCCATTTCCTAGTTCCCTTGAGGGTGGAATTGTAAGCTCCTCAGAGACCAAGCTGCCTGATGTGGGCGGAGTCCTGGTTTGGGGGAACCAATCAGCTCCTGTCTAGTAATCCTCTTTGTCTTTGTATTTTAGTCCATGGCCGGGAGATGAGGAAAACCTCCGAGGATTGTCTCACTTTGTCTCCAGACTGGAAAGTAGAAAATGAGGACATCACACAGTATAGTCCAGGAGAAAACCCGGCTCCCTCCAATGTCCATCCGGCACCACCCAGTGTAGATGGACCATCAGATTCCTCGTATCGTGAGGAACCTCAGACTGTGCGGGACCGGGCCGGCCTTCCAACAGGGAAGAGGTTCTCCTGTACTGAGTGCGGGAAATGTTTTTCAGATAAGTCTAATCTTTACAGACATAAGAAATTGCACACTGGGGACAAGCCACATTCCTGTCCTCAGTGCGGGAAATGTTTTTCACAGAAGTCCCATCTTTACATACATCAGAGATCTCACACAGGGGAGAAGCCATATTCCTGTTCTGAGTGCGAGAAATGTTTTTCACAGATGTCCCATCTTTACACACATCAGAGATTGCACACGGGGCAGAAGCCGTATTCCTGTCCTGAGTGCGGGAAATGTTTTTCAGGGCGATCCGGCCTTAACACACATCAGAGATTTCATACAGGGGAAAAGCCATATTCTTGTTCTGAGTGCAGGAAATGTTTTTTGCAGAAGTCCGATCTTTACAGACATCAGAGAACTCACATGGGGGAGAAGCCACATTCCTGTCCTGAGTGAGGGAAATGTTCCTCACTGAAGTCCTGTCTTCCTGTACATCAGGGGCCCCACACAACCCTCGAGGTGTATTAGTGCCTTGAGTGCGGGAAATGTCTTCTAGATGAATGTTGCTGGACATCCCAGCTGTCATGTGGGGAAGAAGCACCCCCTGATATACACCTCAGATATACTCCATGGCTGATCTTCATCATGGAAGGAACAGTTCATAAGGAGATCAGAGGTCACAGAAGACATGGATGAAGTGTGGGACCGGGTTGGCCATTGATAGCAGGAGAAGAATAAAAATGGAGTCATTACCTGTCATTGGCTGAGTACATTTTTTTAACATTCTTTATTCAGTTTTCTAAAGAGATATACAAAGAAGCAATATGTCTGGGGTGAAAGAGGAGACGAGTACCTCATACTTCTTGCCATGACTTCAGAATAAAAGATAAATCACAGTAACCAATGAAATAATTATAATCTCTCCAGTAAATAAAGAGGAAGGAATCTTCTGGCAGGAACTGACCTGGAGGTGTGACCGGGTGTGATACCTGATCAGAAAACATGGATGGACTCTCCTGAGACTTTGTTCCCAACTCCAATAAGTGAGAGGAGCAGAATGTCATAATGTTCCTAGATGTCATGATAAAGCCAAGGAAGTAAGGTTCGGCCATGAGTGCGCACAGACACATCAGGAGAGCAAAAGAATGACAACGTCATGAACCAGAAAACCAAGGTATACACGGCCAGATGGGGAGCAAGTAACACCTGTTATGTATGCGTGTCCTCAATGCGTGTTCCATACACGGCTGTCTGATCTCTACAATGTAACCACCTTGACAAACCCATCCATAGAAGTAAAAGAAGACAACATAGAGGATTGCTCCAAGGATGTAAGTGTTGCTGCAATAAAAGTGTCCCATCTATTATGGAAATGTCTGACTGAGGCTTGGTTGTTGAGCTCCATGTCTACCTTCTCTCTGTAAATCAGAAGACGTAGATCTTTTTAGTGTCTGTGATGGTGGGGACAAGGCGATAGTTCATTTCTTAGCAATAGCTCTGTGGGCCACCAGTAAACATAATAATGTCCACTGCAAGTTCCTTCAGGATTTGTGGATGTGGGTTTTCTGAGCTGAATGGAGAGTTGTAGCGGAGCCGAAGAGTAGAAGAACTGGGTCCATGGGGAGTGAGCAGCCACAAACTCCTGAGATGTAGGCTAACACTTGTTCCCAATAGGTTGAGATGCGGGCCATTCCTGAAATCGGTGGAAGAGAGAGGGCGGTGCTCACTATATAGTGGATTTG
Organism: Staurois parvus; assembly: GCF_062004578.1. Taxonomy (NCBI): domain Eukaryota; kingdom Metazoa; phylum Chordata; class Amphibia; order Anura; family Ranidae; genus Staurois; species Staurois parvus. The sequence goes on from NW_028318367.1 coordinate 941,565, forward strand.
TGGAGAGTTCTTAGTGGATAGAAATGGGATGATGGCCCCATGGAAGAGCTTAAATTGAGACTCTCCAGGATTCATTCACCACAAGCCTTTGCACTTTGTTCTATCCTTCCAGTATGTTGCCCACCAGGTTCTCCCCCGGTATGACCTTGCTCCAAGATTTCACAGATGTGGGATGTAGAGGTTTAGTAAAGAGAGAGTGTAAAGGTCGATAGATGTCAGATACGGAGTATTTCCATTCCTGTAAGAAGCGATCCGATATGGAAGTTTGAAAACATTGTTGCTTGGCTGGGCAGCACCAGTTTATACAACCTGAGAGGTGTAGGTAGTAGAGAGAGGGATGGCTTGGCAGGTCATAAGTTGATGCAAGGGTTGGGAAAGATTTCAAAGTTCTTGATAGTTCAAATATGCGTCATACATGGAGGCAACGCAGGAGAGCCCCTTAGAACTCCAAATGTTGAAAGCCGCATATTGAACAGCTTGTGGAAACATTGGATTGCCTCTTATGGACAAATATGGGGAGACATGGGGTGACAGGCCCAGTTTGCTCTGTATGTCCCTCCATGCAAGAATCAGATCCCGTATCAGAAGGTTGTGTTGAATACTTGAGGGGAACAATTGTATTTTGCAATGCAGGAGTGCAGCTAAGTCATATGGTTGCCCCACTGCCAACTCCAAAACATAATTGGTGTATGAGGAAGCCTGAAGTATCCAATCTGTCCCTATACACAATAAACAGGCAAGGTCATACAATGGAATATTGGGAAAGTTTGCTCCACCCTCCTTTTTTTTTGCTCCCCCTGTTTAAGCAGTAACAGAATTGTTGAAGAGGGTACAATAGGCGAGCAAAGCTCACCATTTTGAACAGGTGGCATCCCCCAAAAAGCGATAGGAGAAGGTACATCTATGTTTCCATCTCATTTCCTATTTTAGATATCAGTGGAGGGTAGTAATGATAGACCGAGGATGGCTCCTTCCCTATCGTAATGCCTGAATATGTGATCTGAACATTTGCTACGTGAAGAGAGACTGCTGGGCCCAGGGAGGGGTGTTGGTTCGACATAAGGAAAGTATTCCACTCTTAGCAGAATTGATTGGAAGGCCAGAGCACTGTAGGCAGCTTGTGAAGACCTGATGGAGAATGTGAATATCTGCCACAGGATCCACCATAAAATATAAGAATATCATCGGCAAATAGGGCTTCACAGAGTTCTTCTTGACCTGTCTGAATCCCATGTATTGGGGCTCTGGAGGAAAGGTAACGGGAGAAAGGTTCCAGGGCAAGGTTGAAAAGAAGAGGTGAAGGGGGGGCAACCCTGGTGAGTACCCTTCGTGCAGCAATATTTCACCTGATATGAGACCTGCAGCTACCACCCTGGGTGAAGGTGCAGAATCCATACTGCTGAAAAGCCATCAGAAGAACCAGAGCAAGCCAATGATAGCTGACATTATCCAAGACTTTTCCAGCATCCAATGTAATAATAGCTCGATCCTCAGACGGGTGTACCTTGCCTTGTTCCAGCTCTGCAATAACTTTCCGAATGTTGGAAGCCACTGGTCTACCATTAATATAGCCAGCCTGGGCAGTATGGGTAAGGGAGGGTAATATTGCAGCCAAGAGGGATGCTACTATTTCAGAGAGTATTTTAGTGTTCACATTTAGGAGGGATAGGAGTCGGTATGCCTCCGGTTCAAGTGGGTCCTTGCCCTTATTAGAAATCCGTTTTATATAGGCTTTGTGACCCATTGGAAGGTATGGGCCCCCCTCCCAAACCTCGTTATATACTGTCAGTAGTTGAGGGATGAAGAGAGTCCATCATCTTATAAAATGCTGGTGTGTAGCCATCAGGACCAGGTGATTTCCCACTAGGTAAGCCTTTAATCACCTCAGACTCTTCCTTTAATGAAATAGGGGCATTTACAGATTGTAGGTGGGAGGGGCCAATAGTGAGTAAATGAAGTGAGTCTAGGAATTTTGTGGTCACCTCAAGGTCTTGGATCTAGATATAGAGCGGCACAAATATCTTCCAGTATTTTATTGGTTTCTTCTGAGGAGGAGACAAGGGTAGCAGAAGTATCCTTTAGGGAGGCTACATGAGTTGGTTGGAGAGACCCTTTGCTTACCCACCTTATCACCATATTTACACAATTGTGAATCAGCAGAGGAACAATTTACTGTATATGTTTACCCAGCCAAGTCCTTCCTGTGTTAGCGCCTCCACTCCTCTACCCAGCCAAGTCCTTCCTGTGTTAGCGCCTCCACTCTGCTACCCAGCCGAGTCCTTCCTGTGTTGGCGCCTCCACTCTGCTACCCAGCCGAGTCCTTCCTGTGTTAGCGCCTCCACTCTGCTACCCAGCCGAGTCCTTCCTGTGTTAGCGCCTCCACTCTGCAAACCCCAGGAGATGTTCACCTGTCCTTCACTCCAGGCCAGGACCCCCAGAAATCCCCCCTGTATCCATCTCAGGCTCTCTCCTTCCAGTCACAGGGCTTTTCAGAGGACATCTGACGGAATGAGGACATGTTATTACCACCCCCACCACCTGATTTCACCATACAATGACACACTACCACATTGTAATTGTGTGCATTGTACGTAGTGGTGGTGTGGCCCCATTGAGCCTAGTGGGGGAGCTTGATAAGAGGTGCTGCTTGTCAGACTCTGCACCCCGAGGTAATAATGCTGCAGACACGGCCTGTTAATAGCCCCATCTGGCTGTTATTTTACAGTTTGAGAGCAGAAACACTGGCTCAGCTGTCCATTTTTACCACCCCCAAAACCCAACTGAAAGAGACCAATCTCATGAGCAGTGGTATCTAAAATAAATTGAATAACTAGCGCTAACTATGGTGAAATGAAAAAAAAATTACAATTAAATACTGTAGCTGCTAGTGCACACAACCCATGTCTCAGTGCGGGAAATTATACAATCATAATGTGAAGTGAAAAAATGCTGCGCTACATGAAACAATGGCACAATCCTTATATAACCAAAAAACAAAGTGAAAAAATAAAAAAAATATATATTATAAGATAAAATAGTAGAAAAAAATATTAATATTGAAATTAAAAAAAATAAAAAAATAAATATATATATATAAAAAACAAAAAACACAAAAAATAAAGAATAGTTTTAAGTATGAATCAAAAAAAAAGTCATTCAAAAAATCAAGTTCAATCAATAAAGTGTTCATTCAGTGAGCCCTCCTTTTGGATAATGAAAAATATGTGCATCTGTTATGAATTCCTGTGCAGAGACATCCTCCACCATGTATCTGCTCACCATCCTCCGCCATGTATCCGCTCACCATCCTCCGCCATGTATCCGCTCACCATCCTCCGCCATGTATCCGCTCACCATCCTCCGCCATGTATCCGCTCACCATCCTCCACCATGTATCCGCTCACCATCCTCCACCAGGTATCCACTCACCATCCTCCACCGTGTATGTGCTCACCATCCTCCACCATGTATCTGCTCACCATCCTCCACCGTGTATCTGCTCACCATCCTCCACCGTGTATCTGCTCACCATCCTCCACCGTGTATCTGCTCACCATTCTCCACCGTGTATGTGCTCACCATCCTCCACCATGTATCTGCTCACCATCCTCCACCATGTATCTGCTCACCATCCTCCACCATGTATCTGCTCACGTCACGCAGTGTGACCGCACATTGTACAATGTTACCGTCTAACTGCACTTTTGGTCCCATATGGACTCAGAAGATCAGCTTGCTGAATGAAGACTCCAAAGTAATCTCCCTCCTGATAAGCGTCTTTGTATCAGCCGTATTCCTCATTAAAAATAACTCAACATGGTGCTTTATCCTTTTATACTTTTATCAATTAGACATAAGAAATGCTCTCACGTTCCGGAGGTGTACATTGCACCATGTATGATGAAGATCCAGTGATGTACTGATCAGACACAAGGTGGCAGTATCATCTCAGCAGCAGAGTCCTGCACATGCTCAGAACAGACACCGTCCATCGGAGAGGAGTGTGCGGATGACGTCATGACGTTGCCATTCATCCGGACAGCGGTTGTAGTACTCTACAAACGGCTCTTGGAAGGACATTACAGCAGGCAATAGCATTCACTAAGGGGCCCCGTGCTTTGCCTTGCCTCATATGACGAATGGTGTCTGTTCTGAGCATGTGCAGGACTCTGCTGCTGAGATGATACTGCCACCTTGTGTCTGATCAGTACATCACTGGATCTTCATCATACATGGTGCAATATACACCTCCGGAACGTGAGAGCATTTCTTATGTGTAATTGATGAATAAAAGTATAAAAGGATAAAGCACCATGTGGAGTTCTTATTAATGAGGAATACGGCTGATACAAAGACGCTTATCAGGAGGGAGATTACTTTGGAGTCTTCATTCAGCAAGCTGATCCTCTGAGTCCATATGGGACCAAAAGTGCAGTTAGACGGTAACATTGTACAATGTGTGGTCACACTGCGTGAGGTGAGCAGATATATGGTGGAGGATGGTGAGCAGATACATGGTGGAGGATGGTGAGCAGATTCATGGTGGAGGATGGTGAGCAGATACATGGTGGAGGATGGTGAGCAGATACATGGCGGAAGATGGTGAGCAGATACATGGTGGAGGATGGTGAGCAGATTCATGGTGGAGGATGGTGAGCAGATACATGGTGGAGGATGGTGAGCAGATACATGGCGGAGGATGGTGAGCAGATACATGGCGGAAGATGGTGAGCAGATACCTGGCGGAGGATGGTGAGCAGATACATGGCGGAGGATGGTGAGCAGATACATGGCGGAGGATGGTGAGCAGATACATGGCGGAGGATGGTGAGCAGATACATGGCAGAGGATGGTGAGCAGATACATGGCGGGGGATGGTGAGCAGATACATGGTGGAGGATGTCTCTGCACGGGAATTGATGACAGATGCATATATTTTTCATTATCCAAAGGAGGGTTCACTGAATGAACACTATTGATTGAACTTGATTTTTTTAATGACTTTTGTTTGATTCAAGCTTAAAAATATATTTAACTTTTTGTGTGATTTTTGTTTTATATATATTTATACTTACAGTGAGGAACAGAAGTATTTGAACCCCCTGCAATTTTGCAAGTTCTCCCACTTAGAAATCATGGAGGGGTCTGACATTCACATTGTACGTGCATTCCCACTCTGAGAGACAGAATTAAAAAATAATTCAGGAAATCCCATTGTATGATTTGTAAAGAATGTATTTGTCTCGCACTGCTGAACAGAAGCATTTGAACACCTAAGAAACAGCAAGAATTCTGGCTCTCAAAGACCTGTTACTGCGCCTTTAAAAAGTCCACCTCTACTCCACTCATTCATCTAACTTAGTAGCACCTGTCTGAGCTCTTTAAAGACACCTGTCCACCCCACAGTCAGTCAGACGCCAACTACTACCATGGGCAAGATCAAAGAGCTGTCAGAAGACACCAGAGACAAAACTGTGGACCTCCACAAGGCTGGAAAGGGCTATGGGGCAATTGCCAAGCAGCTTGGTGAAAATAGATCAACTGTTGGAGCAATTGTTAGAAAATGGAAGAGCCTTGAGCAGAGGAATGACGTTGCAAGCTGACTGAGGCTGGGTGCAACAAGTCTGTCCATGTCTGCAGTATGGGTTGAACAAAGCTCAGCTTACACAAAGCCTGTCTGGTCAAAGACTGCACTGCGTTTATACAGTCTCTTAGTACCTGTTGTGAACATGCAGAATAACGCTCCAGAAAGTAATCCACATCATCCTCTAATAACCACACCAGGGACTCTACCTGGTCGGCACTAAATGGCGGCAAAAATTCATCCCTGCTTTCGGGGGTACCAGATGAAACCAACTCAGCACAAACCTGAATCAATGGTTGCACCTCAGAGAACTCTGTGCCCTGATCTACTAGGCAATGAGCGATCCTTATGCACTCTAGTAGTTGATCCCGGGGATACTCCTTCAGAGTCTGATAAGCATAATCTCTGTCATCAAAGACTAGCAGAGACAAATACACAACCTCATCAAGATCCATCCTTCCCAGCAACAAGCCAAGATGGCTTCCCTGTGCAGCCACTTCTGGTCAGGATTGGCCTTGGATTAATGTCAGGGCAGTTCAATCAGAGTCAGGGATCAAGCAGGATCAGACAGGAAGCAGACAGGATGCAGGTACAGGGGCTCTTGGGAAAACATACACCAAGTCGCTGATTGCAAGTCTGGCCATTCCTTATATGCACCTCCTGCAATCAGCCTCGGGTGTTTTGGCGGACTGCAGAAGTGAGCCTCTGGTTGCTGAGAGCACCCGCTGGCCAGTCCTGGTACTGCAAACCACAAGGCAGGTGAGTCCCACCACTATTGGTGAGTCCATTCCTGACAACTACATTCTGTACTCTGGGATGTAAATCACATACTCCTGACCACTACACTCTGTACTCTGGGATGGAAATCACATACTCCTGACCACTACATTCTGTACTGTGGGATGTAAATCACATACTCCTGACCACTACACTCTGTGCTCTGGGATGTAAATCACATACTCCTGACCACTACACTCTGTACTCTGGGATGGAAATCACATACTCCTGACCACTACACTCTGTACTCTGGGATGGAAATCACATACTCCTGACCACTACATTCTGTACTCTGGGATGTAAATCACATACTCCTGACCACTACACTCTGTACTCTGGGATGGAAATCACATACTCCTGACCACTACACTCTGTACTCTGGGATGGAAATCACATACTCCTGACCACTGCATGTTGTTTGCAGGGCTGTATGAAGTAGTCTCCTGACCCCTGCACTCTGGGCCATTATTCATGGTGAACCAGAAACTGGATGACCTGTAAAGGCTTGTAAAGTTGTCAGGGATCGCGGGACCTCTCCCGGCGCACGCGCACTTGCGACAGCTCACGCCTGGACACAGGCACTAGATCCCGGCGGGCCGCGGCTGACAGGACGCCGCGCATGCGCAATAGGAGCCGCGGGCACGCCTCGGGCGGCCAATGACAGCCCGGGGGCGCGTCCTGGCCGGCCAATGACAGTGCAGGGCGCACTATTTAAAGATGCCCTGCACTGTCACAGATTGCCGCAAGGTCTATCTGTGATCCTGAAGTTCCTGTACCTGATTAGTGACCCTGATTGCCCTGGCTACGCTGCCTTCTCCTCTGCTTTGACCCGGATTGCCCTGACTACGCTGCCTTCTCCTGTGCTTTGACCCGGATTGCCCTGACTACTCTGCCTTCTCCTTTCCTGACCCCTGGCTTGTTTGACCATTCTGCGGACTGACTTATCCTGCTGACCCTGCATGTGACCTGACTATTCTTCGCCTGCTGATTCGGTACCTCGCTTACCCCACGGGACCACGGCTCGTGACCATCCTGCTAGGTCCCGCCGTCCTTCTCACAGCTGGCTCTCCCGGTACCTGCATACATCCCCGGAGGCTCCCTCTGCCACTGGTGGCCCTGCTCGGAGGTCGTGACCTGGCCCTGGTCTGTTACAAGTCCATCCCCACCATCAGGGGCCCTGGTGAAAGCACAGACTGGGCTTAGACTCTACGCTCTGGGTAGGTCTGTCAAGTGGGCAGCCTGAGGCACCACCTGGCGGATCATAACAAAAGTGTTTCCTGTGAGAAATGTTTGGGCCCCAGAGATCCCCATCGTTGCCCCGACACACACAATTCTTTTCACTCAAATTCTTTATTATAGTTTTACTTCTAACAAGATTGTAATCATAGAATCAGGAAATAACAAAGGAAGGAATCTGATTGGTCAGGAAGATCCCTTGTCTGGAATGTGAGGGCGGGGTCATTATTATTGGTGTACAATACAATACACAACGTGTTCCATTATTATAACAAAGTATTGTAGAAAAGATCCCAACATGTAACATGGCTGAATGAATGCTGGTCATATTAGTTCATCTATTCTCTAAGTGGGGCGGTATCTATTGGGCCAATCCCTTTTACAAACCACACATAATATCGCCCTTCAAAGTGAAAACAAACAATTTGCACAAAATCAAAGAGTAGAAATATTTTCCGGTGGATCCCCTCTACCCAGACCCCATATGTAGACATAGAACAACAAACTGTGTTCCCTCTTGTGCCGCACTCCTCCAACCACCCAAACCCACACAGAAGCCAAGGGAAATAATGAGAGGAAAGTTCCCCCTAGTTTGGGGCGGAATTCTCCTTCCCTCCTGTTGGGGGATGGGAGAAGGATGGACTGAAGACAGAGAGACGCTTCGGGGTCACCACTGTTCTGTAGAGCCTTGAAATGAAGGACATCAACTTCAGAAGTTCTTGTTGTCTGTGTAAAGTTCCCCGATAACGAGATCTGGGCTCTCCCGGCTTCTAGCTCTGTAACCCGCTATATCATTATCAAGAAACGCAACTCCGACACCCAAGAAGGGCTGAAGTTGTGTCCTTCATTTCCAGGATCTACTGACCACTCTGCACCCCGACATTTACTGCACTTCATCCATGTCTTTGGGGGCCTCTCATCTCCTTATCAACTGTTTCTTCCATGATGAAGATCAGCCATGGAGTATATCTGAGGTGTATATCAGGGTGTGCTTCTTCCCCACATGAGAGCTGGGATGTCCAGCAACATTCATCTAGAAGACATTTCCCGCACTCAAGGCACTAATACACCTCCGGGGTTCTGTGGGACCCCTGATGTACAGGAAGACAGGACTTCAGTGAGGAACAATCACCTCACTCAGGACAGGAATATGGCTTCTCCGCCATGTGAGATCTCTGATGTTTCGAAAGACCGTACTTCTGTGAAAAACATTGGCCGCACTCAGGACAGGAATATGGCTTCTCCCCCGTATGAAATCTCTGATGTCTGAAAAGACTGCACTTCCGTGAAAAACATTTCCCGCAATCAGGACAGGAATACGGCTTCTTCCCCGTATGAGATCTCTGATGTTTGTAAAGACTGGATTTCACTGAAAAACATTTCCCGCACTCAGGACAGGAATACGGCTTCTCCCCTGTGTGAGATCTCTGATGTGTGTAAAGATGGGACTTGTCTAAAAAACTTTTCCCACACTCAGGACAGGAATACTTCTTCTCCCCTGTGTGAAATTTCAGATGTCTGTAAAGACTGGAATTCTGTGAAAAACATTTTCCACACTCAGGACAAGAATACTTCTTCTCCCCCGTGTGAAATCTCAGATGTCTGTAAAGATTGGACGTCTGTGAAAAACATTTCCCGCACTCAGGACAGGAATACGGCTTCTCTCCTATGTGAGATCTTTTATGCACATTAAGTTTGGATTTAGAACAGAAACCCTTCCCGCACTCAGGACAGGAATACGGCTTCTCCCCTGTGTGAGATCTCTGATGTGTGTTAAGATTTGACTTATGTGAAAAACATTTCCCGCACTCAGAACAAGAATGTGATTTCTCCCCCGTGTGAGATCTTTTATGCCTATTAAGGTGGGATTTAAAATGGAATCCCTTCCCGCACTCAGTACAGGGAAACCTCTTCCCTGTTGGAAGGCTGGCCCGGTCCCGCACAGTCTGAGGTTCCACAGGATACGAGGAATCCGATGGTCCATCTACACTGGGTGGTGCCGGATGGACATTGGAGGGAGCCGGGTTTTCTCCTGGACTATACTGCGTGATGTCCTCATATTCTACTTTCCAGTCTGGAGACAAAGTGAGACAATCCTCGGAGGTTTTCCTCATCTCCCGGCCATGGACTAAAATACAAAGACAAAGAGGATTACTAGACAGGAGATGATTGGTTCCCCCAAACCAGGACTCCGCCCACATCAGGCAGCTTGGTCTCTGAGGAGCTTACAATTCCACCCTCAAGGGAACTAGGAAATGGCTCCTTTGATCTCCTAACAGGTCATTTCTTTATTCATGGACCTTAGTCAGAGAGTGAGGAAACAACCAGAACTGTCTTTTATAGGAGGGACAGTGATGAGGGGATTATAGGACGAGGGTCCCCACCCCCTCTATCACTCATCGCCATCTTCCCAACACAAGAAGTACTGCACTTCCTTATTTACTCCATGATTTAGTCATGAAGAACAGCGGGGCTGAGCCCCACCAGAGGTCAGAGAGTGAGGATGGGGGGAGAACAACCAAGATGAAGACTAGACTGATCCTGAAGACCACCATCATTGGGGTATTGACTCCTCCCTCATTATCACTTTCTGTTTAAGGGTCAAAGCTGGAGGATGTTGTCACATTATTATCACCATGTAAAAGTCTGTGCTCCAATCACATCATCCGATATAAAATGTCCAGCTGGGAGGAAATGGGGGGAACAAAAGAGAATCCATATTATGTGTTTATATAGCAGTGGGGGGAGGGGGAGAGCAGAAGTCAGGACTATGGAATGTACAACATAGAGTATATAGTGCAGGGGTCAGGAGTATGTAATGTACAACATAGAGTATATAGTGCAGGGGTCAGGAGTATGTAATGTACAACATAGAGTATATAGTGCAGGGGTCAGGAGGGTGTAATGTACAACATAGAGTATATAGTATAAAATGTCCAGCTGGAAGGAATTGTGTGTATCCAAAGAGAATCCATATTATGTGTATATATAGCTGTCAGGGATCTCCACGATCCCCGTAGCGATGGTCCCGGCGCAGGCGCAGTGCGCCGCCCTGTGCAGGGACACGGGCACTAGGTCCAGGCCGGCCGCGGAGTTCGAGTTTGCGCATGCGCAGTAGAAGCCGCGGCCGCCCGCTGGGCACCAATGGCAGCGCAGGGCGGGATATTTAAATGGGCCTGAGCTGTCATTCAGTGCCTTCTGGTCTCCTTGTATCCTGTGAACCTGTGCCCTGTAAGTTTTTGACCCAGATTATACCTGACCTTGCTATATCCTCCTGTCCTGACCCTTGCTTTGCCTGATCTCTCTCCTGGATGCCCCCTATTGGATCTGACCTGCTGTTGCTGACCTGGCGTGTGACCCGACTATTCTCTGCCCGCTGCCTTGTACCGTACTGTCCTCTCTGTTACCGACCCGGCCTGTCTGACCTTGCTCATCCATCCATCCCTTGCAGTGGGGTCTTCAGACCTCCTCATATCAGACTCTTTCCCGTGGGAGCCCTCGGCGCATACCACTACCACTGACGAACATACCCAGTAGCCACGACCTGGTCTCGGGGTGCTCCAAGTCCATCCCCACCATCAGGGGCCCTGGTGAACAAGCTCCCTGGGACTTAGATTCTGTGCGCCGGGGGGCGCCTATTCAGTGGAGTGCTAGTGGTACCGTCGGGCGGTCCCTTACAATAGCAGTAGGGGGAGGGTGGAGAGCAGAAGTCAGGACTATGGAATGTACAACATAGAGTATATAGTGCAGGGGTCAGGAGGATGTAATGTACAACATAGAGTATATAGTGCAGGGGTCAGGAGGATGTAATGTACAACATAGAGTATATAGTGCAGGGGTCAGGAGGATGTAATGTACAACATAGAGTATATAGTGCAGGGGTCAGGAGTATGTAATGTACAACAGAGTATAAAGTGCAGGGGTCAGGAGTATGTAATGTACAACAGAGTATAAAGTGCAGGGGTCAGGAGTATGTAATGTACAACATAGAGTATAGAGTGCAGGGGTCAGGAGTATGTAATGTACAACATATAGTATATAGTGCAGGGGTCAGGAGTATGTAATGTACAACATAGAGTATATTGTGAAGGGGTCAGGAGTATGTGATGTACAACAGAGTATATAGTGAAGGGGTCAGGAGTATGTAATGTACAACAGAGTATATAGTGCAGGGGTCAGGAGTAAATAATGTACAACAGAGTATATAGTGCAGGGGTCAGGAGTATGTAATGTACAACATAGAGTATATAGTGCAGGGTTCAGGAGGATGTAATGTACAACACAGAGTATATAGTGCAGGGGTCAGGAGTATGTAATGTACAACATAGAGTATATAGTGCAGGGGTCAGGAGTATGTAATGTACAACATAGAGTATATAGTGCAGGGGTCAGGAGGATGTAATGTACAAGTTATATAGTATAAGGGTCAGGACTCTCAGTATTAGTATTCTGTAATCAGTGGAAGCTTAAATGTTTACTGTAGACAACATGTAGAGGTGAGTTGGGATTAAACCATCAAGAAACAGGTTAGATTGGATGTGACGGTGTACGTGGTATACTTGGACAGAGGGGTGGCTGTGGAATTGGTATACTTGGACAGAGGGGTGTTGTTGGACGTGTTATACTTGGACAGAGGGGTGGCAGTGGACATGATCAACTTGGACAGAGGGGTGGCGGTGGACGTGGTATACTTGGACAGAGGGGTGGCTGTGGACGTGGTATACTTGGACAGAGGGGTGGCGGTGGACGTGGTATACTTGGACAGAGGGGTGGCGGTGGACGTGGTATACTTGGACAGAGGGGTGGCGGTGGACGTGGTATACTTGGACAGAGGGGTGGCGGTGGACGTGGTATACTTGGACAGAGGGGTGGCGGTGGACGTGGTATACTTGGACAGAGGGGTGGCGGTGGACGTGGTATACTTGGACAGAGGGGTGGCGGTGGACGTGGTATACTTGGACAGAGGGGTGGCGGTGGACGTGGTATACTTGGACAGAGGGGTGGCGGTGGACGTGGTATACTTGGACAGAGGGGTGGCGGTGGACGTGGTATACTTGGACAGAGGGGTGGCGGTGGACGTGGTATACTTGGACAGAGGGGTGGCGGTGGACGTGGTATACTTGGACAGAGGGGTGGCGGTGGACGTGTTATACTTGGACAGAGGGGTGGCGGTGGACGTGGTATACTTAGACAGAGGGGTGGCTGTGGACGTGGTATACTTGGACAGAGGGGTGGCGGTGGACGTGGTATACTTGGACAGAGGGGTGGCGGTGGACGTGGTATACTTGGACAGAGGGGTGGCGGTGGACGTGGTATACTTGGATAGAGGGGTGGCTGTGGACGTGGTATACTTGGACAGAGGGGTGGCGGTGGACGTGGTATACTTGGACAGAGGGGTGGCGGTGGACGTGGTATACTTGGATAGAGGGGTGGCTGTGGACGTGGTATACTTGGACAGAGGGGTGGCGGTGGACGTGGTATACTTGGACAGAGGGGTGGCGGTGGACGTGGTATACTTGGACAGAGGGGTGGCGGTGGACGTGGTATACTTGGACAGAGGGGTGGCGGTGGACGTGGTATACTTGGACAGAGGGGTGGCGGTGGACGTGGTATACTTGGACAGAGGGGTGGCGGTGGACGTGGTATACTTGGACAGAGGGGTGGCGGTGGACGTGGTATACTTGGTACGGCTAATGTGTAAGGTAAAGTCTATGGGCTGGAAAAATATGAATGTAAACGGATAGAAAACTGGCTAAAAGATCGTATTCAGAGAGTAGTGGTTAATGATTCATACTCTGAATGGTCTAGGGGTGTCAGTGGTGTACCCCAAGGTTCAGTGTGATTAGTGGGGTACCCCAAGGCTCAGTGTTATTAGTGGGGTACCCCAAGGTTCAGTGTTATTAGTGGTGTACCCCAAGGTTCAGTGTGATTAGTGGGGTACCCCAAGGTTCAGTGTTATTAGTGGGGTACCCCAAGGTTCAGTGTGATTAGTGGGGTACCAAAAGGTTCAGTGATATTAGTGGGGGACCCAAGGTTCAGTGATATTAGTGGGGTACCCCAAGGTTCAGTGTTATTGGTGTAGTATAGAGGTTCAGTGTTATTAGTGGGGTACCCCAGGGTTCAGTGTTAGTGGGGTACCCCAAGGTTCAGTGTTATTAGTGGAGTACCCCGAGGTTCAGTGTTATTAGTGGGGTACCCCAAGGTTCAGTGTTATTAGTGAGGTACCCCAAGGTTCAGTGTTATTAGTGGGGTACCCCAAGGTTCAGTGTTATTAGTGGGGTACCCCAAGGTTCAGTGTTATTAGTGGTGTACCTCAAGGCTCAGTGTTATTATCCGGTTCCTGCCCGGCCTATGGCAAGATGGTGGCCGGGTGAGCACCTCCTCCCTCCGGGTGAACGCCATATGGCGTCCATCCAGGTATGCGCAGTTTGCATGCCTGCAAAGCCGTGCAGCGGCACGATCTGTCACCGGCCATTTACCTCGGACATGGCCAATGACAGATCTGTGTACCGGCCCCATTGTCAGTACCATGTGACCTGCTGTGACCAATCACTGTAGGTCACATGACAGTTGTATACAATGGATGGCTTCATTTTCTTCCCAAAAAAAGAACACACATTTTTAAATAAAGATATGTTTTTCTTTGTTTCTGTTATTAAAGTTTGCAAATGAATAATTGTTCTTCATAAATTTAGGCCGAGATGTATTCTGCTACATGTCTTTGGTGAAAATAACCCAAATTAGGATTTATGATTTAGTCTGAAGGGAAGTTATAGAGTTCACAAACTATGGTATATATCGAATATTGATCAATCCTGAAGTACTGACAGCCAATCTAATTTATTGAGGTCCAAGAATGTCAGAACAGTACAGATATCCCCCAAATGTCAGGACAGTACAGATATCCCCCAAATGTCAGTACAGGACAGATATCCCCCAAATGTCAGTACAGGACAGATATCCCCCAAATGTCAGGACGGTACAGATATCCCCCAAATGTCAGGACGGTACAGATATCCCCCAAATGTCAGGACGGTACAGATATCCCCCCAAATGTCAGGACAGTACAGATATCCCCCAAATGTCAGGACGGTACAGATATCCCCCAAATGTCAGGACGGTACAGATATCCCCCAAATGTCAGGACGGTACAGATATCCCCCAAATGTCAGGACAGTAGAGATATCCCCCAAATGTCAGGACAGTAGAGATATCCCCCAAATGTCAGGACGGTACAGATATCCCCCAAATGTCAGGACGGTACAGATATCCCCAAATGTCAGGACAGTACAGATATCCCCCCAAATGTCAGGACAGTACAGATATCCCCCAAATGTCAGGACAGTACAGATATCCCCCAAATGTCAGGAAAGTACAGATATCCCCCAAATGTCAGAACGGTACAGATATCCCCAAATGTCAGAACAGTACAGATATCCCCAAATGTCAGGACAGTACAGATATCCCCCAAATGTCAGAACAGTACAGATATCCCCAAATGTCAGAACAGTACAGATATCCCCCAAATGTCAGGAAAGTACAGATACCCCTAAATTTTAGTTTGGGTACAATGTTGCATTACCGTGCAATTGTCATTCAAAGTGTGAGAGCGCTGAAACCTGAAAATTGGCCTGGGCAGGAAGGGGGTAGAAGTGCCTGGTATGGAAGGGGTTAGTGGGGTACCCCAAGGTTCAGTGTTCTTAGTGAGGTACCCCAAAGTTCAGTGTTATTAGTGGGGTACCCCAAGATTCAGTGTTGGGACCCCAACTTATTAATATATTTATAAACAATATCGGGTCTGATATTAAAGATCCCAAGGGAGGATATGATCTCCATGTATAATACATAAGGGGGGATATGATCACCATGTATAATACATAAGGGGGGATATGATCTCCATGTATAATACATAAGGGGGGGATATGATCTCCATGTATAATACATAAGGGGGGATATGATCTCCATGTATAATACATAAGGGGGGATATGATCTCCATGTATAATACATAAGGGGGGATATGATCTCCATGTATAATACATAAGGGGGGGATATGATCTCCATGTATAATACATAAGGGGGGGATATGATCTCCATGTATAATACATAAGGGGGGATATGATCTCCATGTATAATACATAAGGGGGGATATGATCTCCATGTATAATACATAAGGGGGATATGATCTCCATGTATAATACATAAGGGGGATATGATCTCCATGTATAATACATAAGGGGGGATATGATCTCCATGTATAATACATAAGGGGGATATGATCTCCATGTATAATACATAAGGGGGATATGATCTCCATGTATAATACATAAGGGGGGATATGATCTCCATGTATAATACATAAGGGGGGGGGGGATATGATCTCCATGTATAATACATAAGGGGGGGGGGATAAGATCTCCATGTATAAAACATAAGGGGGGGGGGATATGATCTCCATGTATAATACATAAGGGGGGGGGGGATAAGATCTCCATGTATAATACATAAGGGGGGGATAAGATCTCCATGTATAATACATAAGGGGGATATGATCTCCATGTATAATACATAAGGGGGATAAGATCTCCATGTATAATACATAAGGGGGGATATGATCTCCATGTAAAATACATAAGGGGGGATATGATCTCCATGTATAATACATAAGGGGGGGATATGATCTCCATGTATAATACATAAGGGGGGATATGATCTCCATGTATAATACATAAGGGGGGATATGATCTCCATGTATAATACGTAAGGGAGGATATGATCACCATGTATAATACCTAAGGGGGGGTATGATCTCCATGTATAATACATAAGGGGGATATGATCTCCATGTATCATATATAAGGGGGGGATATGATCACAATGTATAATACATAAGGGGGGATATGATCTCCATGTATAATACATAAGGGGGGATATGATCTCCATGTATAATACATAAGAGGGGATATGATCTCCATGTATAATATATAAAGGGGGGATATGATCACCATGTATAATACATAAGAGGGATATGATCTCCATGTTTAATACATAAGGGGGTATATGATCTCCATGTATAATACATAAGGGGGATATGATCTCCATGTATAATACATAAGGGGGGATATGATCTCCATGTATAATACATAAGGGGGATATGATCTCCATGTATAATACATAAGGGGGGATATGATCTCCATGTATAATACATAAGGGGGGGATATGATCTCCATGTATAATACATAAGGGGGGATATGATCTCCATGTATAATACATAAGGGGGGATATGATCTCCATGTATAATACATAAGGGGGGATATGATCTCCATGTATAATACATAAGGGGGATATGATCTCCATGTATAATACATAAGGGGGGATATGATCTCCATGTTTAATACATAAGGGGGTATATGATCACCATGTATAATACATAAGGGGGATATGATCTCCATGTATAATACATAAGAGGGGATATGATCTCCATGTATAATACATAAGGGGGGATATGATCTCCATGTATAATACATAAGGGGGGATATGATCTCCATGTATAATACATAAGGGGGGATATGATCTCCATGTATAATACATAAGGGGGGATATGATCTCCATGTATAATACATAAGGGGAGATATGATCACCATGTATAATACATAAGGGGGGATAAGATCTCCATGTATAATACATAAGGGGGGGGATATGATCTCCGTGTATAATACATAAGGGGGACGATATGATCTCCATGTATAATACATAAGGGGGGATATGATCTCCATGTATAATACATAAGGGGGGATATGATCTCCATGTATAATACATAAGGGGGATAAGATCTCCATGTATAATACATAAGGGGGATATGATCTCCATGTATAATACATAAGGGGGATAAGATCTCCATGTATAATACATAAGGGGGGAAAAGATCTCCATGTATAATACATAAGGGGGGGGGATATGATCTCCGTGTATAATACATAAGGGGGGGATATGATCTCCATGTATAATACATAAGGGGGGATATGATCTCCATGTATAATACATAAGGGGGGATATGATCTCCATGTATAATACATAAGGGGGATAAGATCTCCATGTATAATACATAAGGGGGATAAGATCTCCATGTATAATACATACGGGGGATAAGATCTCCATGTATAATACACAAGGGGGGGGGGGATATGATCTCCATGTATAATACATAAGGGGGGGGGGATAAGATCTCCATGTATAAAACATAAGGGGGGGGGGGATATGATCTCCATGTATAATACATAAGGGGGGGGGGGATAAGATCTCCATGTATAATACATAAGGGGGGGATAAGATCTCCATGTATAATACATAAGGGGGATATGATCTCCATGTATAATACATAAGGGGGATAAGATCTCCATGTATAATACATAAGGGGGGATATGATCTCCATGTAAAATACATAAGGGGGGATATGATCTCCATGTATAATACATAAGGGGGGGATATGATCTCCATGTATTATACATAAGGGGGGATATGATCTCCATGTATAATACATAAGGGGGGATATGATCTCCATGTATAATACGTAAGGGAGGATATGATCACCATGTATAATACCTAAGGGGGGGTATGATCTCCATGTATAATACATAAGGGGGATATGATCTCCATGTATAATACGTAAGGGAGGATATGATCACCATGTATAATACCTAAGGGGGGGTATGATCTCCATGTATAATACATAAGGGGGATATGATCTCCATGTATCATATATAAGGGGGGGATATGATCACAATGTATAATACATAAGGGGGGATATGATCTCCATGTATAATACATAAGGGGGGATATGATCTCCATGTATAATACATAAGGGGGGATATGATCTCCATGTATAATACATAAGGGGGATATGATCTCCATGTATAATACATAAGGGGGATATGATCTCCATGTATCATATATAAGGGGGGGATATGATCACAATGTATAATACATAAGGGGGGATATGATCTCCATGTATAATACATAAGGGGGGATATGATCTCCATGTATAATACATAAGAGGGGATATGATCTCCATGTATAATATATAAAGGGGGGATATGATCACCATGTATAATACATAAGAGGGATATGATCTCCATGTTTAATACATAAGGGGGTATATGATCTCCATGTATAATACATAAGGGGGATATGATCTCCATGTATAATACATAAGGGGGGGATATGATCTCCATGTATAATACATAAGGGGGGATATGATCTCCATGTATAATACATAAGGGGGGATATGATCTCCATGTATAATACATAAGGGGGGATATGATCTCCATGTATAATACATAAGGGGGATATGATCTCCATGTATAATACATAAGGGGGGATATGATCTCCATGTTTAATACATAAGGGGGTATATGATCACCATGTATAATACATAAGGGGGATATGATCTCCATGTATAATACATAAGGGGGGATATGATCTCCATGTATAATACATAAGGGGGATATGATCTCCATGTATAATACATAAGGGGGGATATGATCTCCATGTATAATACATAAGGGGGATATGATCTCCATGTATAATACATAAGGGGGGGGATATGATCTCCATGTATACTACATAAGGGGGGATATGATCACCATGTATAATACATAAGGGGGGATATGATCACCATGTATAATACATAAGGGGGGATATGATCACCATGTATAATACATAAGGGGGGATATGATCACCATGTATAATACATAAGGGGGGATATGATCACCATGTATAATACATAAGGGGGGGATATGATCTCCATGTATAATACATAAGGGGGGGGATATGATCTCCATGTATAATACATAAGGGGGGGATATGATCTCCATGTATAATACATAAGGGGGGGATATGATCTCCATGTATAATACATAAGGGGGGGTTGCTGTAGGAAAGTCCTGGATTCTTTCTTGGATACACAGAATATAACTGGATATAACATTTATAGGGAAAGTTGATCCAGGGAATATCCGATTGCCTCTCGGGGGGTCAGGAAGGAATTTTTTCCCCTGCAGGAGCAGATTGGATCGCTCTTTGCTGGGTTTTTTCCTTCTGGTGGATCAGCTGTGGGTGTCGGATTGTAACTTTTATTATTTAATGGTACAACTAGATGGACTGTCTGTTTTCAGCCAGACTAACTATGTAACTATGTAGGTCCCACACCGCTGCCTCCCATCTCCTGAGACTGCACTCAGTGACTTGGGTCTGAGACACTACAGACATATCCCTCCACCCGGCACAGCCAGCAGATAACAGAGAAGGTCCCCTGGAGGAGTCAGGCACAAGGCAGGAGACCCCAGTCACATGTCCTGGGTGCCTACATTATGCAATGCTTATAGCAAAAATCAACATTATGCTGCCAGCTGAACCCCAGAACCTCCATAAATCCAGTCTAGAGACATAAATTGTGTCTGCAGCACAGAGAAGGAAGATTATCCGAGAGAAATCCAGGAATACAGGACGGGGAACACAGCTCAGGAAAGTGACCAGGGGATTACAGGCTGATATCACCCAGTCCCCGCCCTACTCTGGACCAATCAGTGAGCAGTATGGGTGGAGGAATGGATTTAGTGTTCATGACCCACCTGTGCTGATCTCTGTAGGAGTGTCCTCCTCTATAAATGTCCCCGTTATTCCATCCTCCTCCATAGACTGCTGATCATCCCTCACATACGCCTCTTCTTCTTCTGCTTTCACCTCAAATTCTATATCGATTGGATCTCCACTCTAAATCAAGGAAATGAGAGAAAATATCATCTGTAAAATGTAAGATTTATGATTGTGACATCACACACAAAATCCACACATTGTCTCCCTTCACAGAAGCAGATCACATGTGATATGTGGGTACATTTCCCCTAAATACCGCATGCCATCCTGAAACTGTCCATTTCCTATCCCGTGTTGCGGTATTGACCACAAACACTGAACACGCTCAGTAAATACCGCATGAACAGGCGTTACATTCACAGAAGGAAATAAAGAATGAAATGCATGCGGTCATTAATTAGTGGTGGAGACATGCGGCATTCAGGAAATGTGTACTGCTTGGTGAAGAGTGGGCGGCCGCTGGCATCCTTAACAACCAGTAAATACCATGGTTGTTAGGGAGCGAGCGGGCGCCGCGTCCTAACAAACCAATAAATATAAAAAAAAGAATTACCGGCAATGAAATATGAAGAAAATAGCATAGGATTCCCCCTTTGGGGGGGGTCTAGTATGGATTTTGAGGGGGACCCCTTGCCAAAATGAAAGAAATACATATCATACCCCTATCTGAGCATGCAGCCCAGCAGGTCAGGAATGGGGGTGATGAGCAAGTGACCCCCCCATCCTGAAACATACCAGACCATGTGCCCTTAACATGGAGTGGATGTTCTGGGGCAGGGGGGGCTTTACTCCCCCAGAGCACCTTGTCCATGTTGATGGGGACAAGGGACTCTTCCCCACAACCCAGGCTAGTGGCTGTGGGGGTTTGCAGGCAGAGGACTTACAAAATTTAACAAGGGGGCCCTCAGATCCCTCACCCCATGTGAATGAGTATGGGGTACATGGTACCCCTAATTATTCACCCCAAAAAAGTATTCTGTTATATAGACAGCAGGCAGTTTTTGACAAGTCCTTTATTAAAAAAGCAAAACTAAAGCAAAATGTCCCCCCGGTGTAGATCCATCATCAATCACGATGCTCGCTGTCACCGCTGACTCGGAAAGAAAAGCTCCGCTCCCAATGAAGACTCCCCTCTGTCTGACAGCTCTGCTGCCTCCTGCCACTAAATATACTAGGGGGCGGGGCCACTCGGTGATGTCACTGACCGGGGCATGTTGTATTGGTGACGTCACTGACCAGCGCATGTTGTATTGGTGATGTTACTGACCGGGGCATGTTGTATTGGTGATGTCACTGACCGGGGCATGTTGTATTGGTGATGTCACTGACCGGGGCATGTTGTATTGGTGATGTCGCAAGAGGGCAAGACCACCCAGTGATGTCACAGGGTGGTAGCACGCCTTAGTTTTTTTGGAAGTGGGAGGCTGCGGAGCTGTCAGACGTCAGGAGTGGAGCTTTGTTTTTTTCAGCGATGACAGAGAGTATTGTGATTGGATCATCGATGGATCTACATCAGGGGGATATTTCTCTTTATTTTTGTTAAAAATTTCTTCCAGTGTTTTTTTACACTACACTTTTTTTGGTGAATGAATAGGGGTACTATGTACTCTATACTAATTCACATTGTGGGGGGGCTGGCATCTGGGTGCCTCCATGTTAAAGGTAGAATCCAGATTCCGCCACCCACAGCCTAGGGTTGTGAAGAAGGGACCCTTCTCCCCATCAACATTGGGACAAGGTGCTTTTGGGGGCGCAGAGTGCCCCTGACCTGAAGCACCCACCCCATGTTGAGGATATGTGGCCTGGTATGGTTCAGGAGGAAGGTGGGCACTCACTAAGCATTGATTTTGGAGGGGAACCCACACCTTTAATTTTATTATTTTGGCATCGGGGTTCCCCTCAACATCCATACCAGACCTATCACAGCTGTCAGCGGGGAACTTGGCGGCTGTCCGCTCCTTGTTTACTGGTTGTTGGGGACACTGGCGGCTGCCCTCTCCTTAACAACAAGCTATTTACAAGTGTTGCTATGGACACCAGTGGTAAATTACCCGCAGGCTTCACTACTAAAAAAAAGCATGCAGCATCTTACTACATACTGGGATACGGGAAGATACCGCTTTGTGATTGGAGCCCATAGTCTCTACAAGTCCATGTTCTAGATTCTCCATCCACCAACCTTGTAATAGTGAGGGATGGTGTGACCTTCCTGTGTGGAATCCCGGGAATACAGAGGACGGGGACATCTCTCTGGGGGGTTCCTGGTATTAGGTGGCTCCATCATATCCTTGTGTCCTTCTGAAAACTCCTCCATCACTCCATACTCATCATCCTCCTCTTTATACTCTTCTTTAACATCAATATTCTCATCCCCGAGGATTACACTCTGAAAGATATAATAAAACATTCATTGTAACAAACATGCTGTGTATAAATCACAACTACCAATAATTGTCATCATCTACCTGATGATGGTGAGGGATGGTGTGACCTTCCTGTGTGGAATCCCGGGAATACAGAGGACGGGGACATGTCTCTGGTGGGTTCCCATGACTGGATCCATCTACCTGATGATGGTGAAGGATGGTGTGACCTTCCTGTGTGGAATTCCGGGAATACAGAGGACGGGGACATCTCTCTGGTGGGTTCCCATGACTGGATCCATCTGTAGGAAACACACACACTGACTGAATCCATTGTTTCTATGTGTTTATCAGATGATGGGGGATCTAGGTGGATCCTCCGTACTGCTCTCTCCTTTACAATAAAGTCTCCTCTTACCCGGTGATGTGAGGGGCGGCTGATTGTCCATCATGACGTCCTTGTAGAGGTCCTTGTGTCCTTCTAAATACTCCCACTCCTCCATGGAGAAATAGACAGTGACACCCTGACACCTTATAGGAACCTGACACACACAATGATACAGTCACCATCCAGACACATCCCTTGTCTGTTACTGGAGAATGTCCCAGAATTCCCGGCACCGCTCACCTCTCCTGTCAGCAGCTCAGTGATCTCTCTGGTGACTTCTAGAATCTTCTTCTTCTTTCTCTCTTCTATCAGGGAGGGAGGTGGAGGCAATGTGATGTCATATGATCTCCAGACTTCACAGGAGGAAAACTCTACATCTGAACACAAATAGTCACATCAAATGATATTCCCAGAATCCTCCTCACCTCTCCATTCAGGTCTCCATTTTATTAAAGCCCCACTTCAGGCTGAGGTATAATTCCCCCCCACAGGACCCCCACACTATGCAGGGTAAAGCTTGGCATGAGCAACTCTGATGTCATTACATATAAGAGGACAAACCTGTGTTAGTTAGAATAACAAGTACCTGCTGACATCCTAAGAACAGCAGAAAAAAAGCCAGATAGAGGGACATTGGGAGGAGGAGCTGTGAGGTCAGTGTGATGTCATAGGATTCTCTGACTCTGGATGGATGGACATTGGGAGGAGGAGCCATGAGATCAGTGTGATGTCATAGGATTCTCTGACTCTGGATGGAGGGACATTGGGAGGAGGAGCTGTGAGGTCAGTGTGATGTCATAGGATTCTCTGACTCTGGATGGAGGGACATTTGGATGGGGAGATTTGAGGGGTCCTCTATATGAGACTCCTTTGCAAACCAAATCCTTGTTCCTGGGTGCGTCCTACCTCTCCTAAACTGAAGAGTGAACTTTGACCTTTACCATCCAGAAATCTGTCCGGAATCTGTGGAAGTAAGCTGTCATGTGATCAGGTGACGTGCGGAGGAACGGAGTGTAAATAGCAGACAATTGTCTCCAGAGCCCCTAATGGTGGGGATGGATTTGGCGGCGTGCTGGTGCCAAGTTTCCTCCCCCCAGGGTCACTGCAGGTGTGGAGAAAAGCTGTGTAAGAGGATATGGAGGAGAGATGAGGAGGAGATCCAGGAATCAGGAGAAAGGTCAGGGCAAGCAACAGACGAGCGCATCCAAGAGACCAAGCCGGGGTCACTACACAGAAAATCAATCCAAGGAAACAACAGGCAGGACGAGGAATAGCAAGAAGGAGCTGAGAGACAAATGAGAATATTGCTCAGCCAATGGGAGATGATCTCAGCATGACTTCCATCATGAAGGAGATGAGGGGGAGGGGAGGAAGTCACTGAAGGTGACCATAGATCCATGGAAATTCAGCTGGTTCAGCAGGGATCGCTCACATTTCCATCTATGTGTGGCCACTGCCGGATAAAAGCCACTCCCCCAGCGGCTGCAGCCAATATCTTCAGTGCTGATCTGTGTATTCTGAGAGCGGAGGAGTCCCCCCATTGTCAGAATACAAGAATGCAGCGGGGAGGATTCCCCCATCCACCTCCAATGTGTGGATGGGGGAATCTCTTCAGTTTTTATGGTCATCCCGCTGGCTGAACGGTAAAACTGAACCATGTAGGCCAGCTTTGGGGGCAAATATATTATCATCAACTCCTCCCCCTGAAGGGGCTCATCTACGTATTACCTCCTCTGCCGCCAGATCCAGGAATGTCTCCTCTCTACTTCCTGCTTACTCACATATCCCCTGGAACTTCCTGTATTTACCTGACATCACTTCCTGTCTGTACCTGATATCACTTCCTGTTTGTACCTGGCATCACTTCCTGTCTATACCTGACAGCACTTCCTGCCTGTACCTGACATCACTTCCTGTCTGTCTTCCATAGAGAATTCCTGTCTGGGTAGAAGTGAGATCCCCACCTTGTGGGCCAAAACCCCTCCCCTGAGCAGTCATATATTTCTGTCCCCCTTGGTGGGAGTGGAGGTGACCCCTCTATAAGGATCTACAGTCCATACACACCCAGCACAAGGCCGGGGTCACACTACCAGACGCTTCTCGGGGCTGCAGTTCCTCTGAGCTCCACCAGGTGGGGATCTCACTTCTACCCAGACAGGAAGTCTCTATGGAAGACAGGAAATGATGTCAGGTAAAGGCAGGAAGTGATATCAGGTACAGACAGGAAGTGATGTCAGGTATAGACAGGAAGTTCCATGAATGAGGAAGTAGAGAGGAGACGTTCCTGGATCTGGCAGCAGAGGAGGTAATACATAGATTACCCCCTTCAGGGGGAGGAGTTGATGATAATATATCTTGCTCCCAAAGCTGGCCTACATGGTTCATGTGATGGAAGCGTAGGCAGGACAGAACACACACGGAGCATGATAAACACAGAGTTTTATTGAAATCTGGGAGACAATCAGGGTAGGAAGGTAGCGTCCGGGTACCCAAAAAAGGGGAAGAGGATAGTCCAGGCAAGGAAGATAGGGAGATTCACGGATAGTCCAGGCAGGGAAAGGAGGGAGATTCACGGATAGTCCAGGCAGGGAAAGGAGGGAGATTCACGGATAGTCCAGGCAGGGAAAATAGGGAGATTCATGGATAGTCCAGGCAGGGAAAATAGGGAGATTCATGGATAGTCCAGGCAGAGAGAATAGGGGGATTCATGGACAGTCCAGGCAGAGAAAATAGGGGGATTCATGGACAGTCCAGGCAGAGAGAATAGGGGGATTCACAGATAGTCCAGGCAGGGAAAGTAGGGAGATTCACAGATAGTCCAGGCAGGGAAAGTAGGGAGATTCACAGACAGTCCAGGCAGGGAAAATAGGGAGATTCACGGATAGTCCAGGCAGGGAAAATAGGGAGATTCATGGATAGTCCAGTCAGGGAAAGGAGGGAGATTCACGGACAGTCCAGGCAGAGAAAATAGGGAGATTCACAGATAGTCCAGGCAGGGAAAATAGGGAGATTCATGGATAGTCCAGTCAGGGAAAGGAGGGAGATTCACGGATAGTCCAGGCAGGGAAAGGAGGGAGATTCACGGATAGTCCAGGCAGGGAAAATAGGGAGATTCACGGATAGTCCAGTCAGGGAAAGGAGGGAGATTCACGGATAGTCCAGGCAGGGAAAATAGGGAGATTCACGGATAGTCCAGTCAGGGAAAGGAGGGAGATTCACGGATAGTCCAGGCAGGGAAAATAGGGAGATTCACGGACAGTCCAGGCAGGGAAAGGAAGGAGATTCATGGATAGTCCAGGCAGGGAAAGGAGGGAGATTCATGGATAGTCCAGGCAGGGAAAGGAGGGAGATTCACGGACAGTCCAGGCAGGGAAAGTAGGGAGATTCATGGATAGTCCAGGCAGGGAAAGGAGGGATATTTACGGATAGTCCAGGCAAGGAAAATAGGGAGATTCATGGATAGTCCAGGCAGAGAGAATAAACCCCTTAAGATGAACCCCTTCAGGGGGAGGAGTTGATGATAATATATTTGCTCCCAAAGCTGGCCTACATGGTTCAGTTTTATCATTCAGCCAGCGGGGTGACCATAAAAACTGAAGTGATTCCCCCATCCACACATTGGAGGTGGATGGGGGAATCCTCCCCGCTGCACTCTTGTATTCTGACAATGGGGGGACTCCTCCGCTCTCAGAATACACAGATCAGCACTGAAGATATTGGCTACAGCCGCTGGGGGAGTGGCTTTTATCCGGCAGTGGCCACACATGGATGGAAATGTGAGCGATCCCTGCTGAACCAGCTGAATTTCCATGGATCTATGGTCACCTTCAGTGACTTCCTCCCCTCCCCCTCATCTCCTTCATGATGGAAGTCATGCTGAGATCATCTCCCATTGGCTGAGCAATATTCTCATTTGTCTCTCAGCTCCTTCTTGCTATTCCTCGTCCTGCCTGTTGTTTCCTTGGATTGATTTTCTGTGTAGTGACCCCGGCTTGGTCTCTTGGATGCGCTCGTCTGTTGCTTGCCCTGACCTTTCTCCTGATTCCTGGATCTCCTCCTCATCTCTCCTCCATATCCTCTTACACAGCTTTTCTCCACACCTGCAGTGACCCTGGGGGGAGGAAACTTGGCACCAGCACGCCGCCAAATCCATCCCCACCATTAGGGGCTCTGGAGACAATTGTCTGCTATTTACACTCCGTTCCTCCGCACGTCACCTGATCACATGACAGCTTACTTCCACAGATTCCGGACAGATTTCTGGATGGTAAAGGTCAAAGTTCACTCTTCAGTTTAGGAGAGGTAGGACGCACCCAGGAACAAGGATTTAGTTTGCATGGGAGCCTCATATAGAGGACCCCTCAAATCTCCCCATCCAAATGTCCCTCCATCCAGAGTCTATATGTCCTATGACATCACACTGACCTCACAGCTCCTCCTTCCAATGTCCCTCCATCCGGAGTCAGAGAATCCTATGACATCACACTGACCTCACAGCTCCTCCCCCCAATGTCCCTCCATCCGGAGTCAGAGAATCCTATGACATCACACTGACCTCACAGCTCCTCCTCCCAATGTCCCTCCATCCGGAGTCAGAGATTCCTATGACATCACACTGACCTCACAGCTCCTCCCCCCAATGTCCCTCCATCCGGAGTCAGAGAATCCTATGACATCACACTGACCTCACAGCTCCTCCTCCCAATGTCCCTCCATCCTGAGTCAGAGATTCCTATGACATCACACTGACCTCACAGCTCCCCCTCCCAATGTCCCTCCATCCGGAGTCAGAGAATCCTATGACATCACACTGACCTCACAGCTCCCCCTCCCAATGTCCCTCCATCCGGAGTCAGAGAATCCTATGACATCACACTGACCTCACAGCTCCTCCTCCCAATGTCCCTCCATCCGGAGTCAGAGATTCCTATGACATCACACTGACCTCACAGCTCCTCCCCCCAATGTCCCTCCATCCGGAGTCAGAGAATCCTATGACATCACACTGACCTCACAGCTCCTCCTCCCAATGTCCCTCCATCCTGAGTCAGAGATTCCTATGACATCACACTGACCTCACAGCTCCCCCTCCCAATGTCCCTCCATCCGGAGTCAGAGAATCCTATGACATCACACTGACCTCACAGCTCCCCCTCCCAATGTCCCTCCATCCGGAGTCAGAGAATCCTATGACATCACACTGACCTCACAGCTCCCCCTCCCAATGTCCCTCCATCCGGAGTCAGAGATTCCTATGACATCACACTGACCTCACAGCTCCCCCTCCCAATGTCCCTCCATCCGGAGTCAGAGAATCCTATGACATCACACTGACCTCACAGCTCCCCCTCCCAATGTCCCTCCATCCGGAGTCAGAGATTCCTATGACATCACACTGACCTCACAGCTCCCCCTCCCAATGTCCCTCCATCCGGAGTCAGAGATTCCTATGACATCACACTGACCTCACAGCTCCCCCTCCCAATGTCCCTCCATCCGGAGTCAGAGAATCCTATGACATCACACTGACCTCACAGCTCCCCCTCCCAATGTCCCTCCATCCGGAGTCAGAGAATCCTTTGACATCACACTGACCTCACAGCTCCTCCTCCCAATGTCCCTCCATCCGGAGTCAGAGAATCCTATGACATCACACTGACCTCACAGCTCCTCCTCCCAATGTCCATCCAGAGTCAGAGAATCATATGACATCACACTGACCTCACAGCTCCTCCTCCCAATGTCCCTCCATCCGGAGTCAGAGAATCCTATGACATCACACTGACCTCACAGCTCCTCCTCCCAATGTCCCTCCATCCAGAGTCAGAGAATCCTAGGACATCACACTGACCTCACAGCTCCCCCTCCCAAAGTCCCTCCATTCAGAGTCAGAGAATCCTATGACATCACACTGATCTCACAGCTCCTCCCCCCAATGTCCCTCCATCCAGAGGCAGAGAATCCTATGACATCACACTGACCTCACAGCTCCTCCCCCCAATGTCCCTCCATCCAGAGGCAGAGAATCCTATGACATCACACTGACCTCACAGCTCCTCCTCCCAATGTCCCTCCATCTGATTTTTTCTGATGCTCTTAGGATGTGGGGCCCCTTGGTATCCTCACATGTAAAGTGGGACTGTTGGTCCTGCGTTGTATGTAATGACATCAGAATGCTGCAACAAGCCTATACCCTGCGTAGTGTGGGGGTCCTGTGGGGGGGAATTATACCTCAGCCTGAAGTGGGGCTTTAATAAAATGGAGACCTGAATGGAGAGGTGAGGAGGATTCTGGGAATATCATTTGATGTGACTCTTTGTGTTCAGATGTAGAGTTTTCCTCCTGTGAAGTCTGAAGATCATATGACATCACATTGCCTCCACCTCCCTCCCTGATAGAAGAGAGAAAGAAGAAGAAGATTCTAGAAGTCACCAGAGAGATCACTGAGCTGCTGACAGGAGAGGTGAGCGGTGCCGGGAATTCTGGGACATTCTCCAGTAACAGACAAGGGATGTGTCTGGATGGTGACTGTATCATTGTGTGTGTCAGGTTCCTATAAGGTGTCAGGGTGTCACTGTCTATTTCTCCATGGAGGAGTGGGAGTATTTAGAAGGACACAAGGATCTCTACAAGGACGTCATGATGGACAATCAGCCGCCCCTCACATCACCGGGTAAGAGGAGACTTTATTGTAAAGGAGAGAGCAGTACGGAGGATCCACCTAGATCCCCCATCATCTGATAAACACATAGAAACAATGGATTCAGTCAGTGTGTGTGTTTCCTATAGATGGATCCAGTCATGGGAACCCACCAGAGAGATGTCCCCGTCCTCTGTATTCCCGGGATTCCACACAGGAAGGTCACACCATCCCTCACCATCATCAGGTAGATGAGGAACAATCACTGATAGTATCATTAGGATCTGTACATTTTCTGCATTGTTACCATTGATGTCATTTTTATTATATATTCAGAGTGGAAACCTGAGAGATCCTAAAGTTGAGGTTAAAGAAGAGATAAAAGAGGAGGAGGATGAGGATGGGGGGATGGAGGAGTCAGAGCTTCTAGAAGAACACAAAGATCTGTACCAGGACACCATGGTGGAGTCATCTAGCTACAGGAAGCCACCAGAGAGATGTCCCCCTCCTCTGTATTCCCGGGATTCCACACAGGGAGGTCACACCATCCCTCACTATTACAAGGTTGGTGAGATGGAGAATCTAGAACATGGACTTGTAAAGATGATGTGTGGATTTTTTTATGTGACCTTATATTTTACAGATGATATTTTCTCTCATTTTCTTGATTTAGAGTGGAGATCCAATCGATATAGAATTTGAGGTGAAAGCAGAAGAAGAAGAGGCGTATGTGAGGGATGATCAGCAGTCTATGGAGGAAGATGGAATAACGGGGACATTTATAGAGGAGGACACTCCTACAGAGATCAGCACAGGTGGGTCATGAACACTAAATCCATTCCTCCACCCATACTGCTCACTGATTGGTCCAGAGTAGGGCGGGGACTGGGTGATAGCAGCCTGTAATCCCCTGGTCACTTTCCTGAGCTGTGCTCTCCATCTTGCCTGATGTGGGCGGAGTCCTGGTTTGGGGGAACCAATCAGCTCCTGTCTAGTAATCCTCTTTGTCTTTGTATTTTAGTCCATGGCCGGGAGATGAGGAAAACCTCCGAGGATTGTCTCACTTTGTCTCCAGACTGGAAAGTAGAAGATGAGGACATCACACAGTATAGTCCAGGAGAAAACCCGGCTCCCTCCAATGTCCATCCGGCACCACCCAGTGTAGATGGACCATCGGATTCCTCGTATCCTGAGGAGCCTCAGACTGTGCGGGACCGGGCCGGCCTTCCAACAGAGAAGAGGTTCTCCTGTACTGAGTGCGGGAAGGGTTTCTGTTTTAAATCCCATCTTAATGTGCATAAAAGATCTCACACAGGGGAGAAGCCGTATTCCTGTCCTGAGTGCGGGAAATGTTTTTCAGACAAGTCACATCTTTCCAGACATCAGAGATTGCATGTGGGTGAGAAGCCATATTCATGTCCTGAGTGCGGGAAATGTTTTGCACAAAAATCAGATCTTGTCAAACATGAAAGGTCTCACACAGGTGAGAAGCCATATTCCTGTTCTGAGTGTGGGAAATGTTTTGCACAAAAGTTCATTCTTTACAGTCATCAGAGATCTCACACGGGGGAGAAGCCGTATTCCTGTCCTGAGTGCGGGAAGTGTTTTTCTTACAAGTCACATCTTTCCAGACATCTGAGATTGCATGTAGGCGAGAAGCCGTATTCATGTACTGAGTGTGGGAAATGTTTTGTACAAAAATCAGAACTTGCCGTACATCAGAGGTCTCACACTGGGGAGAAGCTATATTCCTGTCCACAGTGTGGGAAATGTTTTACAACGCATTCCAGTCTTTACAAACATAAGAGATCTCACACAGGGGAGAAGCCGTATTCCTGTTCTGAGTGCAGCAAATGTTTTATACGAAAATCAGAACTTGTCATACATTTGAGGTCTCACACGGGTGAAAAGCCATACTCCTGTTCTGAGTGCGGGAAATGTTTTTCACAGAAGTTCACTCTTTACAAACATCATCAGAGGTCTCACACAGGGGAGGAGGCTACTTACAAGTGAGTGTGGGAAATTGTAAAAAAATCAGAACTTGTCATACAATAAAGATCTCACAAGGTGGAGAAGCCGTATTCCTGTCCTGAGTGTGGGAAATGTTTTCAGTGAAGTCCAGTCTTTACAAACATCAGAGATCTCACACAGAGGAGAAGCCACTTTCCTGTCCTGAGTGAGGGAAATGTTCCTCACTGAAGTCCTGTCTTCCTGTACATCAGGGATCCCACACAACCCTGGAGGTGTATTAGTGCCTTGAGTGCGGAAAATGTCTTCTAGATGAATGTTGCTGGACATCCCAGCTCTCATGTGGGGAAGAAGCACACCCTGATATACACCTCAGATATACTCCATGGCTGATCTTCATCATGGAAGAAACAGTTCATAAGGAGATCAGAGGTCCCCAAAGACATGGATGAAGTGTGGGACCGGGTTAGCCATTGATGGCAGGAGAAGAATAAAAATAGAGTCCTGCCCTGTGATTGGCTGAGTACATTTTGTGGTGGGAGATTTCGTATTCTATTTTTTAAAAATCATTTAGTGGAACGAATGTGACCGGCATTCACCCAGCTGGGATGAATATTGGGTGTATTTCATCTCACACTGATTTCCTTGGCTCCATCTAGTGGCCATAATACAGTACTGTAATATTTGTATTCAGTGAGGTATTTTCAGGACTCATACCCCATTGTGGTCTCTAGATGGAGCTGATGATCAAAGGAAATTATTGTTTTACAGTAAACTGGAATTATTTCTCTCACTCTGACGTTTGCTGCGATACCTCACATCTTTCATGCAATTGCTGTTTACATACGTGTGCTGGACTTACATGTAGAATTGCATGGTGTTTACCAACATCCCATCTGTTAGCTTGGATAGTGACAGGTCCTCTTTATTAAGAGATGGAGGTCTTAAACACCCCTGATCCCTCCAAGCAGTCGATCAATGAGAAATGTGTTAGATGAGCTGCATCCCGGGTGTATGGGCCGGGTAAACACCGAACCAACACAGGAAGAGATGAAATCCTTGTCATTTCTGGCTTCATTCAGCACAGAGGAGCTGGAGGAATGGATGTTCCTCCTTCTCCACTGTGTGCAGCTGACCGCTTACAGTGGTCCCAGGGTCCCTGGTGGAACTGAAGAGCCCGGGACCGGCGGTGGGAGGGGGCCCTTCATATGCTGTAAAAGTGATCTGCAGCTGTATAGAACCTCCAATCACTTCTATGCAATATTTTATTGCCATTGTAAATCAATGAAGAACATTCGATCAGCTCAGCAGTCTGATACAATTATGTTTGTACCCCCATTCACACAGGTGGAATGTACAGGGACTTTCACTGGGGGAATTGCTAAGCAATGTATTTATGACTAGGCCCCTAAATGTCAGGAGTCGTTCATTTAACTAGTTTGTGACCTCCCATCCACAATTTACTGTGGATGTTCAGCGACTCCTGTAAGGTGCTCAATACTTGTGGGTTCAAAGCGCACATGTGCGTACCCCCTCGCTGACCCCGCTGCCATTCCTTGCAGGAACAGTTCATTAGCGGGTCCCAGCCAATGACTTTGCCCGGCACCCTGCTGGTCTCCTGCAATGATTGGAGAAGCAGTCATGAGCCTATGTTAGTAAACACGGGATCTAGCTGATTCTCCTCTTCATGGACCCTTCTTGGGCCCAGAAGAGATGAGAGAAACACTGTGACACACTGTAGATGAAAGCACATTTTACACACACGTTAGATTAGCACATTTAACCCTTTGATTGCCCCGACACCCAGACAATGCCATTAGTACAGTGTCAGTGTACAGTATTGTTCACTGATCACCGTATTACTGCCACTGCGGATAGCATCAGGGTCAACTATCGCACCCACGTTATAGGTCGCTGATCACCGTATTACTGCCACTGCGGATAGCATCAGGGTCAACTATCACACCCACGTTATAGGTCGCTGATCACCGTATTACTGCCACTGCGGATAGCATCAGGGTCAACTATCGCACCCACGTTATAGGTCGCTGATCACCGTATTACTGCCACTGCGGATAGCATCAGGATCAACTATCACACCCACGTTATAGGTCGCTGATCACCGTATTACTGCCACTGCGGATAGCATCAGGATCAACTATCACACCCACGTTATAGGTCGCTGATCACCGTATTACTGCCACTGCGGATAGCATCAGGGTCAACTATCGCACCCACGTTATAGGTCGCTGATCACCGTATTACTGCCACTGCGGATAGCATCAGGATCAACTATCACACCCACGTTATAGGTCGCTGATCACCGTATTACTGCCACTGCGGATAGCATCAGGATCAACTATCGCACCCACGTTATAGGTCGCTGATCACCGTATTACCGCCACTGCGGATAGCCTCAGGATCAACTATCGCACCCACGTTATAGGTCGCCGATCACCGTATTACTGCCACTGCGGATAGCATCAGGATCAACTATCACACCCACGTTATAGGTCGCTGATCACCGTATTACTGCCACTGCGGATAGCATCAGGATCAACTATCGCACCCACGTTATAGGTCGCTGATCACCGTATTACTGCCACTGCGGATAGCATCAGGATCAACTATCACACCCACGTTATAGGTCGCTGATCACCGTATTACTGCCACTGCGGATAGCATCAGGATCAACTATCGCACCCACGTTATAGGTCGCTGATCACCGTATTACTGCCACTGCGGATAGCATCAGGATCAACTATCGCACTCGCGTTATAGGTCGCTGATCACCGTATTACTGCCACTGCGGATAGCATCAGGATCAACTATCGCACCCACGTTATAGGTCGCCGATCACCGTATTACTGCCACTGCGGATAGCATCAGGATCAACTATCGCACCCACGTTATAGGTCGCCGATCACCGTATTACTGCCACTGCGGATAGCATCAGGGTCAACTATCGCACCCACGTTATAGGTCGCTGATCACCGTATTACCGCCACTGCGGATAGCATCAGGATCAA
The DNA here is from genome assembly GCF_062004578.1 of Staurois parvus. Lineage (NCBI taxonomy): Eukaryota > Metazoa > Chordata > Amphibia > Anura > Ranidae > Staurois > Staurois parvus. The sequence goes on from NW_028318367.1 coordinate 976,202, forward strand.
CTATCGCACCCACATTATAGGTTGCTGATCACCGTATTACTGCCACTGCGGATAGCATCAGGATCAACTATCACACCCACGGTATAGGTCGCTGATCACCGTATTACTGCCACTGCGGATAGCATCAGGATCAACTATCGCACTCGCGTTATAGGTCGCTGATCACCGTATTACTGCCACTGCGGATAGCATCAGGATCAACTATCGCACCCACGGTATAGGTCGCTGATCACCGTATTACTGCCACTGCGGATAGCATCAGGATCAACTATCACACCCACGGTATAGGTCGCTGATCACTGCCATTACTAGGAGAGTGTTTGTACAGATCAATCTATTGATCACAAACAGAACTATACTAGTCCCCCTTAGTATAGTGTCCCCAAAAACAAAGTGTTAATAGGATCAGCCCGTTCACTCCCAGCACCTGCATTTAGCCCTTCTGCCCCCACAACAAGTGCAGTGTCAGTACATCACTGTTATCTGTGATACATTGTACACAAAACAGCAGTGTTATAAAGATCAGGCTTGATCTCTGCTAGCACTAGCAGGTGATTTGTTTTTTAGTGGTCCCTGTCAGCCAGGAGCTCTTTTTCGGAGCTCTTCTTCCCATGGATCGCACTAGGTACCTCTAAATTTAGTGCCTAAAATGTTCCAACAAAAGTACTCTAGTGAAGAGGTCTACAGGACTGAGCTTGTCAGATGAGAGTGAAGGGGAAGCCTCTGACAGATTCTGCCTCAGAATATGAACCAGTAGAGAGTTGTGTCGCTCCCAGAAAGCTCTGACAATGGAGAAGAGGTCCCTGTTAAGATCAGACCCCAGGTAGCTGAAGTACTAAAAATGCATGACTACCTTTTGGTGAACTGGCAGTCACCAGCAGCTTAGTACATCCTGGCATTTTACACTCCAGCAATCCAAGCTGGTGAGGTGGCGAGTCCCATAAGTGCAGTCCAAGCTGGTGAGGTGGCGAGTCCCATAAGTGCAGTCCAAGCTGGTGAGGTGGCGAGTCCCATAAGTGCAGTCCAAGCTGGTGAATCCCATAAGTGCAGTCCAAGCTGGTGAGGTGGCGAGTCCCATAAGTGTAGTCCAAGCTGGTGAGGTGGTGAGTCCCATAAGTGCAGTCCAAGCTGGTGAGGTGGCGAGTTCCATAAGTGTTGTCCAAGCTGGTGAGGTGGCGAGTCCCATAAGTGTTGTCCAAGCTGGTGAGGTGGCGAGTCCCATAAGTGCAGTCCAAGCTGGTGAGGTGGCGAGTCCCATAAGTGCAGTCCAAGCTGGTGAGGTGGCGAGTCCCATAAGTGCAGTCCAAGCTGGTGAGGTGACGAGTCCCATAAGTGCAGTCCAAGCTGGTGAGGTGGCGAGTCCCATAAGTTCAGTCCAAGCTGGTGCAGTGGCTAGAACTAGTAGCCACCAAGAATTTGCACACAGGAACGTAGAGCCCATAGTGTCCTTCTGGATGTGCTTACAAATCCTAATTGGCAGCCCACAAATTCTGCAGCACCCATACTTCCCCCATTCACTGCCCAACCAGAAATTTAGGTGGAAACAGCAAATGTAACTACTCCCCTTGATTTTGTTAAGCTGTTTCTCTCAGAAGATCTGTATAATTTGATTGTGGGTCCAAGCAATTTATATGCTGACCAGTACATGGCCACCAACTCAAATTCAAACCTTGTCAGAATATTTGCATAGAAACCTATCATGGTTTACAAATGTAAATCTTTTTGGGCCTAACCCTCAACACAGGCATTTCCAGGTGACCATGAATTAGAGGTCCAATATCTCCCCGGTGTTCTGCAGACAGATAGACATTTCCCGATGACTTATGTTGTACAGATTCCTCGTGTTCCCAGATATGAGCTCATACATTGGACTTGTCCTACTTTCTCCAACCAGGAGTGAATGGACTTGGCAAGATACTCTCCCTATGTGGAGGACACGTGGCCTGCTATGGTTCTGGAGGTGGGGGAAGTGCATGCATGTCCTCCCCTTTCCTGGCCAGGCAGGCTGCAGACTGGGATATGGGTCTAGGATGGATTTTGTGGGGGACCCCATAAGTTTTGGGGTTTTGTTTTAAGGATTTGGTATGAATTTATCCCCTCCCTCTTAGATTGTAAGCTCAAAAGAGCAGGGCCCTCGAACCCCTCATGTTTTGTCTTGTTACTGTACTGTCTCATGTACTGTTCCCCACTATAATGTACAGCGATGAGCAAACCTTTCGACGCTATATAAATAATGTATAATAATAATACAGTAATAATAATTTTGGTGGAGACCACGTGCCATTTTTTTACATGGTGTCTTCCTTGAAATCCATTCTAAACCTGAAAGGCCTGGTATGAATTTTATGGGTGACACCCCATGCCACCCCAGAAAACCGCAGCTGACACCTGAATGGAATGAGCAGGAATTCATTGCTGGTTGTCAGGATGCCTGGGGTTGCTGGTTCTCTACTAGAGATGAGCCCAACTGCCCGGGGTTCAGTCCAAGCAAGGTTCAGAGAAGTTTCCATGCCGATTCCAAATCCCATCAAAATCAATGGGAGCAAAATCAAAAGGCCCATTTTCTAGGCCAATAGGTGTGAGAAAATAGCATGGGGAAGGGAGGGGCACTGTCATGGGGAACATGTACCAGTGCAAAAAAAGTTTTTCAAAAATTCCACATTCAGCCAGGAGCGGGAATTTTTCTTAAATAATAAAATGTCCAATTCCTTTAACCTCTTCATCTCTGGAGAAATGTTTTCCTTTTTGTACACATGTATAAATCTGCATTTGTGTCGAGTAAATAGATACCAAACGAATAGATACCAAACAAATAGATACCAAACAAGTCAAGTCTTACAATTGTGTGCGCCTGAGACATGGCAAAGAATGACGGCCCCTGAAAATCTCCATAGGAGACACTTTAAAGCCTTTACTGCTCATCAGTATAGAGACAACTGTGATCTGTGGTGGTGGAATGATTCCTCTCACTGCGACATTCGTGGCGATACCTCACGTGTGGTGAAATCACGCTTTACATACACATACACACCCTTTGTGTACTTTTGTGTTTGCAGGACAACGGGGGTTATGTTTAATTTTTTAATAAATGTTATTGTCATTTGTATTTTTGTACTTGTGTATTTATTTACTATTTAGCTGCATTGCTATCACAAACAGTTAACAACCCCCCCCTGTGACATCATTGGTCAGGTGACAGGTCCTCTTTATGAGACATCGGGGCTCTATTAGACCTCCAATGTCTCCTCTACCCTCCAATGCACAGATGGCGCTCAGTTAGATGCTTCCTTGGCTGGATCACCCGGGGAATGATGGCTCAGAAACGGGAAACACTCAGAGCTGAGGACTGCCGGCTTCATTCAGTGCAGAGGGGATCGGGGAATGGACGTTCACCATTTTCTTCCATCTTGGCCTCCTGAAGTCACTGGATGTGGTCTCAGGATCCCTGAAGGAGTCCTGGAACCATGCGGGGAGGAAGGGGGAGCTGTGATGGGGGGCCTCACTACCCACAGTGTAAATGGGATCAGGCAGTTACACAGCCACCCGGATCACTTTTACTGTGCAGCTGGGAGGCGGCTGAAGGAAACAAGCACTGCTACTGCCGCCATCACCTTGTGAGGGTCTGTATGATGTTTCAAAAGAAAAAAGGAAGACGGCAATTTAAGCCGGTTAATTGTTTTTCTTTGTAAATGTCACTTTTTCTGTAGCCCCTCCTACAGCAAAAATGAAGAAATGTATAGAGTCCCCCAAATACATACCGGACCCTCTGAGTCTAAGAGTCTATGGGGGTACCTCATACAAAAAATCCATAGCAGACCCTTAATCCAAGCATGCAGCCTGGCTGACCAGGAAAGGGGTAGGGAAGAGTGTGTGGCCCCACCCCCCTCCTGAACCATACCAGGCCATGTGCTCTCAATATGGGGTACCTTGTCAGGGGGGACCCCCTGTGGCAATGCACCTTGTCCCCATACAGATGAGGACAAGGGCCTCATCCCACACACCTGGCCTGATGGTTGTGGGGGATCTGTGGTCAGGGAGGTCCATCAGAATCTGGAATTCTCAGACACCGACCCCCCATATCAGTGAGTTTGGGGTACATAGTACACAGAACCCCTAAAAAAGGAAATAAAGTGATAAAGACCATCAATGTCCTCATTGACTGATAGCATCCTGAGCTGTCATCAGATATATAAAGTAAGGGGCGGGGATAGTGGTGACATCATTGCCCATATATGGCCATATTCAGACAATGATGTCATCCTCTATTCCCCGCCCATTTGCCTACGTGGCCATGTAAGTGAGTCGGCGGGATGAAGTCAGTTGTTGCTAAGGACGCAGCTGTTGCAGGCAGCCATTGCTTCCCTAGCAACCAGGGAGAGCCAGAAGCCATCACATTGGTCTGAAGCAAATGCGGTAAACGTTGGATGTTCAGAAGAATGTGGGAGCCGCCAGTGTTCATCCAAACTTCTGTCCAGACTCGGAGCTCATCCCTAATGCAGATTATTGTCAGGGTGTGGGAGGATTGAATCTACCAGACCGGGATGTGTAGGTGTGTGTGTGTCACTGCCCGGCACACCAGTCACATCACACACTCCAGGTTGTGCCAATCTGCCCTCAATCATGTGTGTGGGGTGTGTGGGGGTGGGTGGGCAGTGGAAGAAGTGATCCCACCTGGATTATGGATGGGAGGATAGCTCGGAGATCCTCTGAGGTGTGTGGGGATCACTTGTCTGCTCCACAGACTTCAGATTGTATCAGATTGTATGAAAGATTTGTATCTGCCTGTGTGTGTCCAGTCAGCCCCATGTGGAAGTGTCTCCCTCCAGTGGTGGTCAGCAGTATTGCAGGCTGTGAGATCCGTATCATCGCTGGTATTATCTTCCCAGAGAAAGCTCCACCCTCATTCCTCCTCTGCCAATCAAAGATCTCACTCCAATTAGCCAGTCACCATGGGCAGGATTTCCTTAACACCCATCATTGGTACAACATCGAGATAAAACCTTGAGATAAAATAAGCCCCATCGTTGGTGTCAGTGAGATAAAATAAGCCCCATTGTTGGTGTCAGTGAGATAAAATAAGCCCCATTGTTGGTGTCAGTGAGATAAAATAAGCCCCATTGTTGGTGTCCGTGAGAACTAAGTGTACCCCCAGCCCAGCATTGGTGGTCAGTGGTGGTACTTACCTGATCCCACCCTCCCGCTGCCTCTCTGCTGATGTCAGAGTTCCACTTTCCCTGTCAGAAAGGAGATGCCGGCTCCCAGCAGTCGGGTGTCATTGCAGTGCCTGGTGATGGCAGACTCCCGGCTGTCCCTCCTTCCTCCTCCTTGGTCCCTCATTCTGCTCGGATCTCTATAGTTGGATATAAAATGCTCTATTTATCTATCAGGAAGTGTTTCCCGGGGCTAAACCTTCCCTCCAACGTCTACATTTCTGGATTAGTACATTTCTAAAGCCGGTATAAAGGAATAGAAGTATAAACAGCACTTGTGGGGTTATCTCATCATTTCTTTGTATCATTCTCCTTTAGGGGGCGTGTCAGGGGGTGTGTCCTATGTCTTCATACCTTCACTAATAGGTGTCCCTTGTTCCTATCACAGAAATATGGGAGATACGTGATGGAACCCAGAGAGTGTTCAAGGTGTCATCACCTCAATGCCACTCTGCATGGAGTCCTGGAATCTGTGAGACATGATGGGACAGGAGACTAAATCCCGGGACTGTCCCTCATCATCCGGGACACTCGGCACCTATGAAAGAGCCGGGGCCACACTACCAGACATTTCTCAGGGCTGCAGATCCTCTGACCTCCATAAGGTGGTGATCACAGACAGGAAGTCTCTCTGGAAGACAAGAAGTGATGTCAGGTACAGACAGGAAGTGATGTCAGGTACAGACAGGAAGAGATCTCAGGTACAGACAGGAAGTTCCATGTGGGAGGAATCAGAGAGGAGAAATTGTTGAAAGTGGCAGCAGAGGAGGTAATAAGATGTTATTTCCAATTTACACCTAGTAACCCCCCGTCATATCCGTCCTCTCTCTTCATAGTCATGTCTGTCCTCTTCCTCCATAGTCACTGTGACGTCTTTTATCTCCAGCAGATGATGATACACACATATATAGTGTGGGAACCCAGATTAACCCCTTCAGGGGGAGGAGTTGATGATAATATATTTGCCCCCAAAGCTGGCCTACATGGTTCAGTTTTATCGTTCAGCCAGCGGGATGACCATAAAAACTGAAGTGATTCCCCCATCCACACATTGGAGGTGGATGGGGGAATCCTCCCCTCTGCACTCTTGTATTCTGACAATGGGGGGACTCCTCCGCTCTCAGAATACACAGAGCAGCACTGAAGCTATTGGCTGCAGCCGCTGGGGGAGTGGCTTTCATCCGGCAGTGGCCACACATGGATGGAAATGTGAGCGATCCCTGCTGAACCAGCTGAATTTCCATGGATCTATGGTCACCTTCAGTGACTTCCTCCCCTCCCCCTCCCCCTCATGATGGAAGTCATGCTGAGATCATCTCCCATTGGCTGAGCAATATTCTCATTTGTCTCTCAGCTCCTTCTTGCTATTCCTCGTCCTGCCTGTTGTTTCCTTGGATTGATTTTCTGTGTAGTGACCCCGGCTTGGTCTCTTGGATGCGCTCGTCTGTTGCTTGCCCTGACCTTTCTCCTGATTCCTGGATCTCCTCCTCATCTCTCCTCCATATCCTCTTACACAGCTTTTCTCCACACCTGCAGTGACCCTGGGGGGAGGAAACTTGGCACCAGCACGCCGCCAAATCCATCCCCACCATTAGGGGCTCTGGAGACAATTGTCTGCTATTTACACTCCGTTCCTCCGCACGTCACCTGATCACATGACAGCTTACTTCCACAGATTCCGGACGGTAAAGGTCAAAGGTCACTCTTCAGTTTAGGAGAGGTAGGACGCACCCAGGAACAAGGATTTGGTTTGCATGGGAGCCTCATATAGAGGACCTCTCAAATCTCACCATCCAAATGTCCCTCCATCCAGAGTCTATATGTCCTATGACATCACACTGACCTCACAGCTCCTCCTCCCGATGTCCCTCCATCCAGAGTCAGAGAATCCTATGACATCACACTGACCTCACAGCTCCTCCTCCCAATGTCCCTCCATCCAGAGTCAGAGAATCCTATGACATCACACTGACCTCACAGCTCCTCCTCCCAATGTCCCTCCATCCAGAGTCAGAGAATCCTATGACATCACACTGACCTCACAGCTCCTCCCCCCAATGTCCCTCCATCCAGAGTCAGAGAATCCTATGATGTCACTGTAACATAAATGTAAGAGCAGAATCATGTTATCAGTAGCTGAGATGTGAGGTGATCAGTAGAAATTTGAAATTGTAGATTTAGTTTTGTGACGGAGGGTAAGCGGGTCAGAACACACAAGGCAGACGGCAAACACTTAAAGATTTATTAAAACAGACAACAGTCACTCAATGGGGAGAGAGAGTCCACAATACTTGTAGTCCAGCCCCAAGGCAAAGTTAAAGTCTCTATAGCAGTTTATAATCCAAACAGGGAGGTGATGTGAGTCTCTGTAGTAGTTGTAATCCAACAGGGGGGTGGTGTGAGTCTCTGTAGTAGTTATAATCCAACAGGTAGGTGGAGTGGGAGTACAAGAACAGTTCAGGGAAAACAGGAGAGCATAAACTCACGGGTCCGACAGGGATGTCCTGGTTCACAGCGGACAGCAGCAGCGGCGACCCTGCTCAGCACACAGCAACAGCGGGTAGTTCTAGCACACAGCCGAGGGGCAGTTGAGGCAAAGAGAGCCCGGGCACAGCAGAGGGCAGTTCAGGCAGGCAAGGTAAGCAGGGCCCACAGCAGAAGGTAGCTCTGGCAGGCAGGAGGTCCGGGCACAGCAGAGGGCAATTCAGGCAGGCAAGGTAATCAGGGCACTCAGCAGAAGGTAGCTCTGGCAGGCAGGAGGTCCGGGCACTCAGCAGAGGGCAAGTCACAGGGTAGCCATCCAGGGACTCACCAGCCAGCAGTGTACATAGCCAAGTACAGTTCCAAGCATCTCCTAGTAAAGGCTCAGGCAGGAGTAGCCCTGTCCATCATGACTTCAGCTCTCCCAACAACGAGTCCACATGGCCCTGCAATTGTCCCCACCCCCAACTTCCTGCTAAGAAGTGGCCTGGACTTCCCCAGCCACACAGAGCCATGCTGCCTTCGTTCTATATGGAGATACATCCCATTTCCCCTCCCCCCTGTGAGGCCCGGGAACTTCAGACAACACACAAAAAAAGAATATTTCTGCTGTCTGTCACAACTCCTCCCCCTTTTACATAACATGTACCTGCAGGAGGCCTGAACAGGCTCTGTACATGGTACATATAGCAGTTTCCCAGCAGAACCATCTAAGTGTCCATATAACGGCTTGTTATTTGGTGGTCAAGGGTGTACTGAGGCTCAATCCAGCAGGGCATCCTGTGGGCATATGGAGATTGCTGGCCTACAGGCACATTTGAATGCCAGGGAGGATAGCTGGGGCTACTGACATTACCTCTCCACCAGAGGGAAGCCGTGGGGTTCTTCCTACGCCCCCTTCAACAATTGGCCTGCGTGTGCCCCCTCTGTTTGCAAGTGTGACATCAGGACTCATGGGTCCTTCTGGTACCCCTCCGCCTGTTTGGAGGACAATGGGAAGCTCCCCAAAACCTTGGGCCTTCAGGAGGGGTTACATGTGGCCGTACATAGCTAACAGGATAAGCCCTCAACAACTGGGGGTCTGGCCTCAGCTCTGTTCTAGCCTTTAGTGGTTTAAGGTCCTTCTCTCCAAAAATTGGCAATCGCTGTCCCCAAGATCGTTCCCCAGTAGAATGTCAGCCGGCAGGCCTGGCATTACCCCAACCGGGGAAGGTTTTTCCCCAAACCCGCAATCTAGCTGAACCATAGCCCCCGGGGTATGTTTCATGGCACCCCCGCTAGCTCGATAGAAAAGTCAGGGTCCTTTTTGCTCACTGCGGGATCTAATACGCAGAGGTCACCAAGGGTCAGGAACGTACCTGTGTTGCAGAACCCTGTAGCCTTTCTGCCATCTATGGAAACCTCCTGCAGGTACTGCTGCCTTTTCTCAGGGTAGCTTGGGGTAAGCTGGCGAACTCCGTAGACTCCTAGAGGGGTGTTGATTTCTGTCGGAGGTATCCATTCATTTGGGGAAAGAGATCGGCTCCGCTCTCCTGGCACCAATAGCACATCGTGGTCAGGGTGAGGGGTTTGGGTTTGTGGGGGGTGGATGTTCTTGGAGCATCTAGCCATAAGATGCCCGGGTTGTCCACATGCATAGCACCGGCGTTCCATCGTGACCCTGGGTGGCGCGGCCATAGACATGGGGGCGGTATGGCTTTGCAGGGGAGAGGCACCACCCAGGGTCCCTGCGGATTCTGTCATCAGTTTTTTCCAGTGGGGCTTAATTGTGAGCACTTCGTCTGCTAGCGCAGCGGCCTTCTCTAGGGTGGCTCGACTTCGCTCCTTCACTCACTCCCTGACCTCAGAGGGGCATTTGTCATAAAATTGTTCCTTCAGGAAAGTCTGGATAATACTCTCCACTGAGAGGGCCTGTTCGCCCTCCAGCCAGCAACGACAGGCCTGTGACATTTTGTGAGCATACATCTTGAAGGAGGGCTCTGAGTTGCAGGATAAGTCTCGGAACTGAATCCTGTAGGTTTCCGGGGTCACCGCATAGTACTGAAGCACCGTCTGTTTGATCTGCGTATAATTTCAGCTGTCTGGGTAATCCAGTGTGTGGTAGGCTGCAGCTGCACCCCCTTCTAGCAGACCCACGAGGTGCCGTAGCCAATCCGTGTGCGGCACCTCCATGAGTTGGCACAAATACTCAAAGTCCTGAAAAAAAACCCTCCACAAACCCGGCGGCTTCGTTAAAGGGCTTAAAGTCTTTGCGGCTGACCTGGGGAGGGGGGAAGCCCACGACCCTGGGGCTAGAAGGACAACTTAGATCACGACGGCTCCCTTGGCTCTCTCTCTCGTGCGCCCTCCGGATAGCCTCTCGCTTGTCCTCTACTGTGGCGTCTGACCCCAGGAGGGCCATCTCCTCCTCCACACAAGTAAGCCAGGAGATTTTGGATCTTGGGTCATGGCGTGCTGGGGAGGCTGAGGTTGGTCTGCTCACCTCCCTTGTTGGGGTGTCTTGGGGGTCAGCTTCTTCAATGGCTGCGACCAGATCCTCTTTGACTAGGCCCTTCCAGGTAAGGGACAGCTCCTCAGCCCTCTCCTGCAGGCACAACATAGTCCACTTCCTGTATTCACTGGGCCGGGCCTGTTTCTCCATCAGCTGGCTTTCGCTGTCCGCCATCTCAGTGTCCTGATCCCACCGCTGCCAACCAGTGTGACGGAGGGTAAGCGGGTCAGAACACACAAGGCAGACAGCAAACACTTAAAGATTTACTAAAACAGACAACAGTCACTCAATGGGGAGTAGTGCAGGGAGAGACAGTCCAAAATACTTGTAGTCCAGCCCCAAGGCAAAGTTAAAGTCTCTACAGCAATTTGTAATCCAAACAGGGAGGTGGTGTGAGTCTCTGTAGTAGTTGTAATCCAACAGGTAGGTGGAGTGGGAGTACAAGAACAGTTCAGGGAAAACAGGAGAGCATAAACTCACGGGTCCGACAGGGATGTCCTGGTTCACAGCGGAGAGCAGCAGGGGTGACCCTGCTCAGCACACAGCAACAGTGGGTAGTTCTAGCACACAGCCGAGGGGCAGTTGAGGCAAAGAGAGCCCGGGCACAGCAGAGGGCAATTCAGGCAGGCAAGGTAATCAGGGCCCACAGCAGTAGGTAGCTCTGGCAGGCAGGAGGTCCGGGCACAGCAGAGGGCAGTTCACAGGGTAGCGATCCAGGGACTCACCAGCCAGCAGTGTACATAGCAAAGTACAGTTCCAAGCATCTCTTAGTTAAGGCTCAGGCAGGAGTAGCCCTGTCCATCACGACTCCAGCTCTCCCAACAACGAGTCCACATGGCTCTGCAATTGTCCCCACCCCCAACTTGCTGCTAAGAAGTGGCCTGGACTGGTTTTCCCCAGCCACACAGAGCCATGCTGCCTTTGTTCTATATGGAGATACATCCCATTTCCCCTCCCCCTCTGAGGCCCAGGAACTTCAGACAACACACAAAAAAAGAATATTTCTGCTGTCCATCACAACTTTCATTCTATGTTATTACAGATAAGTGTTCAGTATTCAGTCAGAGAAATATGTTCACCAATTAGCATCTGAAAGGACAGAGCAGCTTCTTACCTGGAGGTGACACCTGAATGCCAATAAAACATCACCTATGTAGCCAGACTTTGCCACCTTCTTGAACCTAAAAGAAGAATCCTAGTCATTTTGGCTACAAGAGTCAGCAGGAAATAGATCAGAGGAATCTATTTAATCTCTCATAAAAGCTAAAATATTAGTTGCAGAGAGATGAAAATACTTCCTTCTGATTGGACACACTGTAGGCTACATCTGCATGTAAAAAAGGTATTTGTAGCCTCTGTAGAATCCCAGAGAAACGCACAAAATGGTTATATGGCACCTGATTGCGACAGCTGAAAAATGATTGGTACTGTCGCGATCGGACTGATGCGCTTGTGTCAGAAATCATTTTCCTGACTCATTGATCCAAATCGTTTCTTGCCCATTCAAGATTGGGCACCTCAGAACACAGAACATCCTGTGGGTTGGTACAGGAACACCCCTGAGGGTTGATTGGCCAAGGGTTAAAGTCCTAATAATAAATTGAGGACCCTGAGATATGGAGGGGGTGATTCGTACGGAGTCGGTTTAATATGACTGGTGAATTGCAGACTTTTTTTGACTTCCTCCAGTCGCAGGATAAATCTTGGTAAGGTTTTATTTCTGTTTTTATTCCCTTTTATGTTATAGTCAATAGCCAATTGTGTGTCTTTTTGTATTCAATCATAAAATTATTAAGTGACTTCTGTGTACTAAGCTCGGGCTCATATCTCCAGAGAGATTGTTGTATTGTAGTGTCTATGTGCTTGCTCTAAGTTCATTGCCAATCTGTATGCAATTGCACTGAGTGTTGGCAGATAGCATGCAGATTGTAAAGTAGCAGATCTGCCAGACGGAGATCGGTGTGTGTGTGGTGGCCCAGCAGACCAGTCTGCGTACAAACTGTTGGGTGGTGGCAAGCTACTGTTGTGTGTCCGGAGTGGGGGGGGGGGGGGGTGGACAGTGGAAGACTGATTAACACCGGGGTTCTAGCTTGTAGGATAGCTGGAGGAATCCTAGAAAGGTGTGCCAATTGCTAGATTGCTCCCCAACCTTTGTACAAGATTGTATGTAAGATTTGTGTTTGCCTGTGTGTGGTCAGCCAGCTGGAGTGGAGTCTCCCTCTAGTGGTGACCAAAGATAGTGAAGGCTGTGAAAGTATATCACGGTCACTCTTATATGCTCAAAGTCCCCTCATTCCCTCTTTACCCCAGTCTTGGGCGGACCACACTTCAGTTAGCTAGTTACCGTGGGAGTGCATTTTATCTATGACATCACAGTGACCTCACAGTTCCTCTCCCAATGTTCCTCCATCCAGAGTCAGAGAATCCTATGACATCACACCGACCTCACAGCTCCTCCTCCCAGTGTCCCTCCATCCAGAGTCAGAGAATCCTATGACATCACACCGACCTCACAGCTCCTCCCCCCAATGTCCCTCCATCCAGAGTCAGAGAATCCTATGACATCACACCGACCTCACAGCTCCTCCCCCCAATGTCCCTCCATCCAGAGTCAGAGAATCCTATGACATCACACTGACCTCACAGCTCCTCCTCCCAGTGTCCCTCCATCCAGAGTCAGAGAATCCTATGACATCACACTGACCTCACAGCTCCTCCTCCCAGTGTCCCTCCATCCAGAGTCAGAGAATCCTATGACATCACACTGACCTCACAGCTCCTCCCCCCAATGTCCCTCCATCCAGAGTCAGAGAATCTTATGACATCACACTGACCTCACAGCTCCTCCCCCCAATGTCCCTCCATCCAGAGTCAGAGAATCCTATGACATCACACTGACCTCACAGCTCCTCCCCCCAATGTCCCTCCATCCAGAGTCAGAGAATCCTATGACATCACACTGACCTCACAGCTCCTCCTCCCAATGTCCCTCCATCTGGATTTTTTCTGATGCTCTTAGGATGTGGGGCCCCTTGGTATCCTCACATGTAAAGAGGGACTGTTGGTCCTGCGTTGTATGTAATGACATCAGAATGCTGCAACAAGCCTATACCCTGCGTAGTGTGGGGGTCCTGTGGGGGGAAATTATACCTCAGCCTGAAGTGGGGCTTTAATAAAATGGAGACCTGAATGGAGAGGTGAGGAGGATTCTGGGAATATCATTTGATGTGACTCTTTGTGTTCAGATGTAGAGTTTTCCTCCTGTGAAGTCTGGAGATCATATGACATCACATTGCCTCCACCTCCCTCCCTGATAGAAGAGAGAAAGAAGAAGAAGATTCTAGAAGTCACCAGAGAGATCACTGAGCTGCTGACAGGAGAGGTGAGCGGTGCCGGGAATTCTGGGACATTCTCCAGTAACAGACAAGGGATGTGTCTGGATGGTGACTGTATCATTGTGTGTGTCAGGTTCCTATAAGGTGTCAGGGTGTCACTGTCTATTTCTCCATGGAGGAGTGGGAGTATTTAGAAGGACACAAGGATCTCTACAAGGACGTCATGATGGACAATCAGCCGCCCCTCACATCACCGGGTAAGAGGAGACTTTATTGTAAAGGAGAGAGCAGTACGGAGGATCCACCTAGATCCCCCATCATCTGATAAACACATAGAAACAATGGATTCAGTCAGTGTGTGTGTTTCCTACAGATGGATCCAGTCATGGGAACCCACCAGAGAGATGTCCCCGTCCTCTGTATTCCCGGGATTCCACACAGGAAGGTCACACCATCCCTCACCATCATCAGGTAGATGATGACAATTATTGGTAGTTGTGATTTATACACAGCATGTTTGTTACAATGAATGTTTTATTATATCTTTCAGAGTGGAATCCTCGGGGATGATAATATTGATGTTAAAGAAGAGTATAAAGAGGAGGGTGAGGAGTATGGAGTGATGGAGGAGTTTTCAGAAGGACACAAGGATATGATGGAGCCACCTAATACCAGGAACCCCCCAGAGAGATGTCCCCGTCCTCTGTATTCCCAGGAATCCACACAGGAAGGTCACACCATCCCTCACCATTACAAGGTTGATGGGATGGAGAATCTAGAACATGGACTTGTGGAGACAATGTGTGGATTGTTTATGTGATGTCACAATCATAAATCTTATATTATACAGATGATATTTTCTCTCATTTCCTTGATTTAGAGTGGAGATCCAATCGATATAAAAGTTGAGGTGAAAGCAGAAGAAGAAGAGGCGTATGTGAGGGATGATCAGCAGTCTATGGAGGAGGATGGAATAACGGGGACATTTATAGAGGAGGACACTCCTACAGAGATCAGCACAGGTGGGTCATGAACACTAAATCCATTCCTCCACCCATACTGCTCACTGATTGGTCCAGAGTAGGGCGGGGACTGGGTGATATCAGCCTGTAATCCCCTGGTCACTTTCCTGAGCTGTGTTCCCCGTCCTGTATTCCTGGATTTCTCTCGGATAATCTTCCTTCTCTGTGCTGCAGACACAATTTATGTATCTAGACTGGATTTATGGAGATTCTGGGGTTCAGCTGGCAGTAAAATGTTGATTCATAAGCTCTTCTCAACCTCTTTTTTGTTCCTCCCATTTCCTCCCAGCTGGACATTTTATATCGGATGATGTGATTGGAGCACAGACTTTTACATGGTGATAATAATGTGATAACATCCTCCAACTTTGGACCCTTAAACAGAAAGTGATAATGGGGGAGGAGTCAATACCCCAATGATGGTGGTCTTCAGGATCAGTCCAGTCTTCATCTTGGTTGTTCTCCCCCCATCCTCACTCTCTGACCTCTGGTGGGGCTCAGCCCCGCTGTTCTTCATGACTAAATCATGGACTAAATAAGGAAGTGCAGTACTTCTTGTGTTGGGAAGATGGCGATGAGTGAGAGAGGGGGTGGGGACCCTCATCCTATAATCCCCTCATCACTGTCCCTCCTATAAAAGACAGTTCTGGTTGTTTCCTCACTCTCTGACTAAGGTCCATGAATAAAGAAATGACCTGGTAGGAGATCAGAGGAGCCATTTCCTAGTTCCCTTGAGGGTGGAATTGTAAGCTCCTCAGAGACCAAGCTGCCTGATGTGGGCGGAGTCTTGGTTTGGGGGAACCAATCAGCTCCTGTCTAGTAATCCTCTTTGTCTTTGTATTTTAGTCCATGGCCGGGAGATGAGGAAAACCTCCGAGGATTGTCTCACTTTGTCTCCAGACTGGAAAGTAGAAGATGAGGACATCACACAGTATAGTCCAGGAGAAAACCCGGCTCCCTCCAATGTCCATCCGGCACCACCCAGTGTAGATGGACCATCGGATTCCTCGTATCCTGAGGAACCTCAGACTGTGCGGGACCGGGCCGGCCTTCTAACAGGGAAGAGATTCTTCTGTCCTGAGTGTGGGAAGAGGTTTCATTCTAAATCCAAACTTAATGTGCATAAAAGATCTCACACAGGGGAGAAGCCATATTCCTGTCCTGAGTGCAGGAAATGTTTTTCAGTGAAGTCCAATCTTTACAGACATCAGGGATCCCACACAGGTGGGAAAATATATTCCTGTCTTGAGTGTGAGAAATGTTTTCTACAGAAGTCTGATCTTTACAGACATCAGACATCTCATACGGGGGAGAAACCATATTCCTGTGCTGAGTGTGGGAAATGTTTTTCACAGAAGTCCAGTCTTTACACACATCAGAGATCTCACACGGGAGAGAAGCCGTTTTCCTGCCCTGAGTGTGGGAAATGTTTTCCACACAAGTCCCATCTTTACACACATCACAGATCCCACACAGGGGAGAAGCCATATTCCTGTCCTGAGTGCAGGAAATGTTTTGCACAAAAATCAGATCTTTCCATACATGAAAGGTCTCACACAGGTGAGAAGCCATATTCTTGTTCTGAGTGTGGGAAATGTTTTTCAGTGAAGTCCAATCTTTACACACATCAAAGATCTCACACCGGGGAGAAGCCGTATTCCTGTCCTGAGTGTGGGAAATGTTTTTCAAGGAAGTCCCATCTTTCCAGACATCAGAGATCTCACACGGGGGAGAAGCCACTTTGCTGTCCTGAGTGTGGGAAATGTTTTTCAATGAAGTCCCATCTTTCCAGACATCAGAGATCTCACACAGGTGAGAAGCCGTATTCTTGTCCTGAGTGCGGGAAATGTTTTTCAGATAAGTCCAGTCTTTACACACATCAAAGATCTCACACTGGGGAGAAGCCGTATTCCTGTTCTGAGTGCGGGAAATGTTTTTCAGATAAGTCCAATCTTTACAGACATCAGAGATCTCACATGAGGGAGAAGCCACTTTCCTGTCTTGAATGAGGGAAATGTTCTTCACTGAAGTCCTGTCTTCCTGTACATCAGGGATCCCTCACAACCCTGGAGGTGTATTAGTGCCTTGAGTGCGGGAAATGTCTTGTAGATGAATGTTGCTGGACATCCCAGCTCTCATGTGCGGGAGAAGCACACCCTGATATACACCTCAGATATACTCCATGGCTGATCTTCATGGAAGAAACCGTTCATAAGGAGATCAGAGGTCCCCAAAGACTTGGATGAAGTGTGGGATCAGGTGTGTGATTGGCTGAGTACATTTTGTGGTGGGAGATTTCACAAACACTTAGAAGTCTGTTTTTTAAATAAATATTTCTACCTCCTGTATACCGGACACTTCCACCCCATTCCTGCCCAGGCCGACTGGTAACTATCAGCGCTCTCACACTTTGAATGACAATTACACAGTCATGCAACATTGTACCCAAATTATATTTTTGTAATTTTTTCACACAAATAGATATTTATTTTGGTGGTATTTAAACACCACTTTTTACCATTTTGCTTGTTTCTTGTTTTTACAAATAAATTGTCTTTCCTTATAAATGTAGACAAAGGTGTATTCTGCGCCATTTCTTGGGTACAATAACCCCAATCAGTGTCTATGATTCAGTGTGTAGGAGAGTTATAGAGTCTACAAACTATGGGATAGATGTCTGAAAATCCATCATGTCTGATGACGGCAGATCTCATTTCTGAGGACCAAAAACACCAGAACGGTACAAATTGTCAGAACTTTATCTGTGAGGAAATAATCCGTATACAATTCATGGAAACAGGCGGGATCTGGAATGAAGGAGATTCCCTACTAATTCTCACAAAGTAACCGACATCCCAGTTCTGTATTTGTGATAATTGGAAGACAAAATAAAACACAATAATGTGCAAAAATATATATTTATTAATAATATAAATCAGTACAAAATGGGGATGAAATCTAATAGGTGATGATAAATAATAAACAATACAAGATAACAGTACAATGATCTAATCCACAATAATGGGGAGAAATACAAGCCAGCAATTACTGCCAAATATTAATGAATTACATCCAACTGTCTGGAAATGTCGTGTAAGAAATCAGTAACTCAGCAACATGTGACAACAGATATACAAATCCCCCCCGTGATCTCTACAGCCAGATATTCAACGCTCAACGTGTACCTTGGCATGACTTGATCTGGAATCCCATACACAGGCCAATCCAATCCGCTTACAATCTGAGATGAAGATGTAATGTTACATGAAGTAGTCTACCTTGTCATATATATACTGTATACATCCGGATAAACCATTGACTAGAAGCCAGAATCAGCTTCAGGGATATGTAAAATCAATCTTCCCCAGAGGAGTGAAATGATAATAATTTATACTGCAGGTAAAATGACGTCACATCCCCTCCTGTGCTCACCAGAACCGTTATCGGACTAAACAATGTATCTGGAGATATAAGGGGAGTACAAGTTATCTGAGGAAAATGAAAGTTCTAGTTCCCAATATGGACTGTATGGTGTCAGTGATGTCAGCTTTCAGTGCGCTCACTTCAGGGGGTGTCTGTGTCCGTCTGTTGCCCCTTGTCTCCTGTCTTGTGAGGTCTTGTTTTGTGATGTGTGTCCTCTTCTCTGTCCGTCTCTTACTTTTATCCCTCCAAATAAAACCTAGGCGGGCAAAGCTCATCTCTCCTCACAATGACCTCAGACTAGGTGCTATTTTCTCTACTAATTGATTTCAGGGACCTGAAGGGGGCAGTATAGGATGAGGAATTCTCTGACATGTCTTCTGGAACATGACAAGGGTTGACCTTTAACCTCGGCTGGTAAGGACATGACTACATTAGGAGATAACTGCTTTTCTGGCAGGTTTGGTGTCACACAGACTGGTACCCATGTCACTGCTAATAATGTATTACTGAAAGTGGTTGTAAACCTAAAAAACACAAATCCGTCTAATCCTGCAGTTGGGTAGATTTTACCTTTACTGAGCCATTCAGCTTAGTCTGGTATCTTGAAGCAATCCCTTTCTCCAGAAATCCCGCCTGATCTCCTGAGCAGAATAAATCTGACACCAGCAGAAATATGGTGTCACCACTCCCCTTCTCCTGTGAGTGACAGGCTGTGCTGAGGAGGAGACCAGTATGAGCCTCCATGTAATACACTGCAAGGGGTGGGGGAGGGGGTGTCCTCTCCATGCTGGTCTCTGCCTTCACAAGATCCACAACTCAGCACTCATCAGCACCAGTGATTGTTCTTGAGCCGAGGATGGAGGGGGGTATAACTGGGGGATTGTGTGACATCACATCTCCGCCTACTATTCTCTGGTCCTAAGCCACGCCCACAGACCAGCAGTTTTTGGAGGGCGGAGACAAGCTAAAGGAGCATTTTTCTGAGGTACACTCACATCTGTATGTATGTTTACATTAAAATTTATGGCAAAAAGTAATTTCTTAATATTTGGGGTTTACATCTGTCACGACCCGCGGTCACCGCCACCAACAGGCGACAATCGCACAGCCGCGACTAACAGTAATACGTCACGCCCACGGCGTCAGACCCCAGACCTTCTCACCAAACTTGTGACCGAAGGGCCGGCCAATCCAAAACCGCGGTGTGACGCGCGTAACAAGGCCCCACCCAGCTGCACCCTACACAGCGATTGCCCAGCTAATGGACTACAATCGGTGCCTGCAGCCTGGATGCGCTTGTTACTGGGTCGGGTTAGTTACGCAACTAACCCTCTACTGCCACCACCACTTTTGTCGGAGACGGGGAAACTCCCGTTACTAAATATACACTATAATGATTGAAATATTGATCTATATAGCACGGCCCGCGGACCTGCTATACAGAAATATAACCACAGTAGCGTGGTCAAAGGCAGGGATTCGTGAATTGCAAGTAAGCGCTTAGAAACAGTTTAACACTTTCAGAAAGAAAGATTTATTACTAAAAGCGTTGGATGCAAAATAAATATGTACA
This sequence comes from Staurois parvus, assembly GCF_062004578.1. Taxonomy (NCBI): domain Eukaryota; kingdom Metazoa; phylum Chordata; class Amphibia; order Anura; family Ranidae; genus Staurois; species Staurois parvus. Next base: position 995,737 of record NW_028318367.1, read on the forward strand.
AAGAGATATCACAAAAATATATATATGTATACAAAGACACAGCAAACATAGAATAGCGAGAAAATACAGGGTAAGTTACTTGCCTTGCCTGGTTTTAGCAAATTCAAGTTGTGAGCAGAAAGCTTCTTTGATCTCCCCTTGTTACGATGTTGCTGGGAGATCCCTGTGTGTGTGTGTGAGTCTGTGAGTTTCTCTAACTCACTTAAAAGTCTTCCAGGGTCCCTCTCAGGGGAAGGGGGGGCTCTGACTACCCATTTTGGGAGTGGTCATTGGGGAACTCTACACTAAATTACTAGCTCATATCCCGTGATATGAACCATACAGTTGACCTGAGGACTGTGCACTTATTCTGGTCGGTTTGATAATGAGTGGGCTTACATAGTTTTGGGTGATAAAAATGACACCTTGTTCAGACTGGATGGCTCCACTTCTCATGTCTTCCTGGTTGTCCCCCACACCATCTGCCAGGAGATAACCTTTGCCTCACAGGAATGCAGGGGGGATGTGAGGAGTGATTTGAGAAATGCCTCAGATAAACAGATAGAACACGAAAACGAGGGTTGAGGGGGAACTCCGCTCCAATTCTGATGAGCAAGTTTGCCACACCTCCCCCTTAAGTGGTTGCCAAGGAGTGAGCTACAAGTTCTCTCCTGACGCAACCGACATCTGTCCAGAGGTTCCTCTTGGGACGTCCTGGTACCGCTGTACTGCGGGAGAACCGAAGTCCGTCTGAGCCGGAAGCCGTTCTCCCCAGCAGCACTGCTGGGCCGACCAAGTGAGTGGTCACGGGTGGGTACCAGTCGGATTTGGCTATCCGACTCCTGTGGCAACTGCCGGGGTGCCCACCTGTTCACAAAACACTTCGGCTCAGGGGTGTCCTTTGCTAACATATTAATATGTAGCTTCTTGTCGAGGTAGAGAAGATTTCCCTCTCCTACCTTCTTCCTCAGGCTTAGGACTACATCTGGCCTGAAGGTAGTAGCGCCTGTGGGCACCGGAACCGGACAGGCGAATTCTGGACCTCGCCTTCCAGTGGTGTCCACAGGTACCTTCAGCCAAGATGGACAGTCCTCGTTAACTGCTAGCATCCAGGATACCAGTTCCTCCAGTTTCCTGTCTGCCAGGTCAGTCACAGGTCCAGCTGAGCCATGATCATCGCATCCAGGCGTCTTACCGTAGCCAGCTGTACCTGCGACGGACGTAACCTGCTTCTTGGCCTTGGGAGCAGACCAGGCCTCAACTGCCTCGGTCTCCCCATGCCCAGACCTCTGGGGGTCTCTTCTTACTGATGGGTTCCTAAACTGAACCACTGACATGCCCCTCTGACAGTTACCCTTCTGGGCTGTCGGACTGGGCACAGGCGGTTTGTTCCCGCCTAGTGACAGGGGCGCAAGTGGCTCTTCCCAGACAGGGCTGAGCACCGCGAGGCCCCTATAGTGGACAACGGCACCCAGGTCCACTGTGCATTGCGGGCCACTCCTGACCGCAGGAGTGGCTGTCAGTGCCTTCTCAACCCCAACTAGCTTTCCCAAGGATTCAGGCAAGCCACATGGGGTAAAGGCTGGCTCGTCTGGAGCTTGCTGGGTTAGAGATGGTGGCCCAGGCTCCTTGCTCAGGCCCATGATGGCAAAACAGTAGGCACCTTCCGGATGCTCCATTGCCTCATGGCTCCTGGGCATGGGGTAGGCCACAAACCCAGGGCTGGTGTTCAGTTTCCCAAGGCTCTCAGAAAGCCTGGTCATCGTATCCTGCTGGACGACCACTAGGACTGCCCAGACTCTAGCTGATCTCTGGATTCCTGACTGTGCCATTCCCTTTGCCTCTGTGGCCCAATCAGCCGGCACCTTCTGAATCCAGACACCATCTATCAGAGGCCTGGGCAGCTGCTCCAGACCCCGAGTGCCAGGGAAGGGTGATTGGGTCTGGGCCCGGAGGCCCTCTCTCTGTAACCCAAGCATCAACCTTCCTTCCACTCGTAATCCAGGCCTGCTGCCTCTGACCTCTGTCTGTCTGCCTGTGAACTCACCTTGACAAGTGAGATGAACTGACAGGCTTTCAGGCTCCCAGCCCCCACTGACTAGGCCAGTCATTCTAGCCTCCTTGCTTGTTTGTTTACTCTCCTCAGCAGGGGGGCTCACACCTAGCCCTGGAATAAAATTTCCATCTGAATGGCTTTCCAGAGCAGTCTCCCCTGTGGGACTACAAAGCTCAGTTAGCTTATCTCTGAAGGTCCTTTGAGACTCACTTTTCAGGGCTGCCTGAAGTGTGAAACTGCAAGTCCCAGCCAGCTTACCTCTGAAGGTCCTTTGGGACTCACTTTTCAGGGCTGCCTGAAGTGGGGAACTACAAGTCCCAGCCAGCTGTGGTGTGCCTTCTTTAGCAGGGTAACTCACAGCTAGCGGGCCTCTGAAGCTCCGCTGGGAATCGCTTTTCAGTGCTGCCTGAGGCGTGGGACTACAAGTCTCAGCCAGCTGCCTAGTCCTATGCAAGGCCAACGGCTGAGCACTTATCAAGGCACAATCTTCTGAGCCTGGGCAAGGGACAGACCTATCCAGACAATCCCCTTGCTCAGCCTCCAGAGACTGTACCTCAGCCCCCAACACTGAAAACGCATCCTTTGTTTCATCACAAATCTCATTGTTAGCATTACCAACATTGCCGTCAACAATACAAACATTATCCATGACATTACCATCAATGCTACTGATATTATCCATGACATTCCTATCAATGCTACTGATATTATCCATGACATTCCTATCAATGCTACTGATATTATCCATGACATTACCATCAATGCTACTGATATTATCCATGACATTCCTATCAATGCTACTGATATTATCCATGACATTACCATCAATGCTACTGATATTATCCATGACATTCCTATCAATGCTACTGATATTATCCATGACATTACCATCAATGCTACTGATATTATCCATGACATTCCTATCAATGCTACTGATATTATCCATGACATTCCTATCAATGCTACTGATATTATCCATGACATTACCATCAATGCTACTGATATTAATACTGACATTCCAGACTGTATTCCCAATGTTACTAACATTAGTAAGATCACCCTCAGTGTCACCACAACGATCCTCAACAGTCATGTTCATAGTATCAGGGACACATGAGTCCAATACCTCCCCAGGCCAGGGGATTTCTTCTGGTTCTCCAGCTAAAGGAGACTCCTGCAGCCCCACACCATTCCCAGCCCCCACCCTCTGTCCATCCACTGGTGGCCCAGACATTACCCCAATATCTGTCCACAGTTCCTTGGCTTGTCCAGAGAGTTCCAGGGGGCCCTTCCGGGTCTTCTCGGCAGGGGCGTAATATGAAACAAGAGTGCCTAGGTCAGCACCCAACAAAACAGGGGTGGGCAGTTTATCCGAGACCCCCACCTCCCTCATCCCCCTCCCCGCACCCCAATCTAGGAATACCTTTGCACAGGGTGTGCGTGAACGGGTCCCCCCAACTCCTGTGAGGGTCAGGAACTTTCCTGGGATGAGGTTCTGTGGCTCAATCAGCTCTGGCCGGATCAAAGTGACGTCTGCCCCGGTGTCCCGGAAACCAGTTGCAGACCGGTTGCCCACGGTAACGGGCTGCAAGTTGGCGGGGGTTACCCGCATCTTCCTGCGAACGAACAGCACAGAAGAAGAGTTGCTGGCCGGCTGGCCAGATGATGTCATCTGCTTCTGCTCAGGACACTGCGTCCTGAGATGTCCGGCTTTGCCACAGGTGAAACATCTGCGGGTGTCAGGCAGGAATGGCTTGGCTCCAAGCGCTGCAGGGTTGGGCGGAGGTGAAGCTTGACTCACCGAAGTAGGAGAGGTTGCTAGGGACGATTTCCCCCCTTTCCAGCTGTTCGGAGGAGCTTTGCGAGGTTCAGGCACTCGCGTGTGGACGAAGGTATCTGCCAGGTCTGCTGCAGCTGTAGTAGATGCTGGCTCCCTCTCCAAGACGAACTGTCTGACGTCTGCTGGACAAATGTGCAGGAGTTGATCTCGGATCATGAGATCCTCCAAAGATTCAGAAGAATCAACTTTCAGTCCCTTAGTCCACTGTCGGAATGTGGTACGTAAGCGACTTGCCACATCCGTGTAAGAGTCCCCAGGTCCCTTCTGCATCTGGTACTTCCGGATAATGGCATTTTTTAAACGTTCATAGTCATCATCTTGCCCCTCTGGCAATTCAACAAACGCTTCCAGGGCCTTGCCTTGTAGCCCTGGTGTCAGGTACCGAACCCATTGAGCTTGGGGCACATGGTACTGATGGCACGTTTTCTCAAAGGACAGTAAGTACGTGTCAATGTCACTGTCCTTTTCCATTGCGGGAAACTTGGCTGCGCCCACGGAAAGAGTGCCGTCCCTGTGATCTAGGGACCCGAGGTTCTGACCCGGTCGCTGCTGGAGCCTTGCCATCTCCAGCTCATGCCGACGATCCGCTTCCCTCTGAGCTTGGCGTTCCTCTCTCTCAGCCGCTGCTTGGCGCACTGCAGTTTCTCTGTCAGCCTGGTGTTCCATGAACCGCAGGTATGCCTCCAGATCTGTCTCCATGAGGCGTTTCAAGGCCTCCTGCATCTGAGAAGAGTCTCTGCTGGTTCCAGGCACCACGGTGTTAGCGCACTCAGGCGGTGGTGTGACGTTAACCTTTGGTGATCCTCCAGTGTCAGTCTCTGTATGCCCATCCTGTGAGGCCGTCTCTGAACCACTGGCAATGTGGGTAACGGGAACCCCTCCATGTTCAAGTTCCCCCAAGTTCTGATTTGCTTGGATATCATACTCCACTAGATCACTAATCAAATTTTCACGAGTTTTGCGACGGACGTCCAATCCTCGTGAGGCACATTCAACTTTCAAATCACCTTTGCTCATTTTCTCGTAATCTGCTTCACCAGGCATAATTGCAAGCAAAGATAAGATAGAAGAGAAAAGTAGGAAAAGAAAATAGCTGTTGCTGTGTGTCTCTCTATACACACATATATATAAAATAAAATATGCACCGCTTGTTTCTAAGGACTGTTTCCACAAAGGTTACAATCCTTCAGTGCAGAGCCAACTTTTAACACTGCACTGAAGCTCTTACTGCAATTATCCCACGTACGCTGCCACCAATATGTCACGACCCGCGGTCACCGCCACCAACAGGCAACAATCGCACAGCCGCGACTAACAGTAATACATCACGCCCACGGCGTCAGACCCCAGACCTTCTCACCAAACTCGTGACCGAAGGGCTGGCCGATCCAAAACCGCGGTGTGCCACTCGTAACAAGGCCCCACCCAGCTGCACCCTACACAGCGATTGCCCAGCTAATGGACTACAATCGGTGCCTGCAGCCTGAATGCGCTTGTTACTGGGTCGGGTTAGTTACGCAACTAACCCTCTACTGCCACCACCACTTTTGTCGGAGACGGGGAAACTCCTGTTATCAAATATACACTATAATGATTGAAATATTGATCTATATAGCACGGCCCGCGGACCTGCTATACAGAGATATACAAACAGTAGCGTCTCTTCAAAGGCAGGGATTCGTGAATTGCAAGTAAGCGCTTAGAAACAGTTTAACACTTTCAGAAAGAAAGATTTATTACCAAAAGCGTCACACAGATGCAAATAAATATTTACGAAGAGATGTCACAAAAATATATATATATGTATATAAAGACACAGCAAACATAGAATAGCGAGGAAATTACAGGGTAAATTACTTGCCTTGCCTGGTTTTAGCAAATCCAAGATGCAGAGCAGAAAGGTTCTTTGATCTCCTCTGTTACGATGTTGCTGGGAGATCTCTGAGTGTGAGTGTTTTTGGCTAACTCACTTAACTCTCTTAAAAGGTCCCTCTCAAAAGGGGAGGGGGGCTCTGACTTGGGAGTGGTCATTGGGAAACTCTACACTAAATTACCAGCTTCATATCCCGTGATATGAACCATACAGTTGACCTGAAGAATGTTCAGTTCTGGGTCAGGTTGATAAGGTGTGGGGCTTACATAGCTTTGGGTGACCAAAGTGACACCTCCGCAGACAGATGGGCTGGCTCCACTTCTCATGTCTTAGCCTCTTTGTTCCACATCATCTGCCAGGAGATAAAGTCTGCCTCACAGGAATGCAAGGGGGGGATGTGAGGAATGATTGGAGGAAGACCTCAAATACAGCAAGGAACAGGGGAACTCCGCTTCCAGCTCTGATGAGCTAGTTTGCTACAATCATCACCTATTATATTTCATCCCCATTTTGTACTGATTTATATTATTAATAAATATATATTTTTGCACATTATTGCTTCTTATTTTGTCTTCCAATTATCACAAATACAGAACTGGGATGTCGGTTACTTTGTGAGAATTAGTAGGGAATCTCCTTCATTCCAGATCCCGCCTGTTTCCATGAATTGTATACGGATTATTTCCTCACAGATAAAGTTCTGACAATTTGTACCGTTCTGGTGTTTGTGATCCTCAGAAATGAGATCTGCCGTCATCAGACATGATGGATTTTCAGACATCTATCCCATAGTTTGTAGACTCTATAACTCTCCTACACACTGAATCATAGACACTGATTGGGGTTATTGTACCCAAGAAATGGCGCAGAATACACCTTTGTCTACATTTATAAGGAAAGACCATTTATTTGTAAAAACAAGAAACAAGAAAAATGGTAAAAAGTGGTGTTTAAATACCACCAAAATAAATATCTATTTGTGTGAAAAAAAATTAAAAAATTATAATTTGGGTGCAATGTTGCATGACTGTGTAATTGTCTTTCAAAGTGTGAGAGTGCTGATAGTTACCAGTCAGCCTGGGCAGGAAGGGGGTGGAAGTGTCCGGTATACAGGAGGTAGAAATATTTATTTTTATACAGACCTCCAAGTGTTTGTGAAATCTCCCACCACAAAATGTACTCAGCCAATCACAGGAAAGGACTCCATTTTTACTCTTCTCCTGCCATCAATGGTCAACCCGGTCCCACACTTCATCCATGTCTTTGGGGACCTCTGATCTCCTTATGAACTGTTCCATCCATGATGAAGATCAGCCATGGAGTATATCTGAGGTGTACATCAGGGTGTGCTTCTTCCCCACGAGAGCTGGGATGTCCAGCAACATTCATCTAGAAGACATTTCCCGCACTCAAGGCACTAATACACCTCCAGGGTTGTGTGGGACCCCTGATGTACAGGAAGACAGGACTTCAGTAAGGAACATTTCCCTCACTCAGGACAGGAAAGTGGCTTCTCCCTGTGTGAGATCGCTGATGTCTGGAAAGATGCGAATTCCGTGAAAAACATTTCCCACACTCAGGACAAGAATATGGCTTCTCCCCAGTGTGAGATCTCTGATGTCTATAAAGACTGCACTTCTCTGAAAAACATTTCCCGCACTCAGAACAGGTATATGGCTTCTCTCCTTTGTGAGATCTCTGATGTGTGTAAAGATGAGACTTCCGTGAAAAACATTTCCCACACTCAGGACAGGAATATGGCTTCTCTCCTGTGTGACATCTCTGATGTCTGTAAAGACCAGACTTCTGTGAAAAACAATTCCCACACACAGGACAGGAAAATGGCTTATCCCCCTTGTGAGATCTCTGATGTGTGTAAAGATTGGACTTATCAGAAAAAGATTTCCCGCACTCAAGACAGGAATACGGCTTCTCCCCCGTGTGAGATCTCTGATGTATGGAAAGATGAGACTTGCGTGAAAAACATTTCCCGCACTCAGAACAGGAAAACAGCTTCTTCCCTGTGTGAGATATTTTATGCACATTAAGACTGGATTTATAACAGAAACATTTCCCGCACTCAGTACAGGAGAAGCTCTTCCCTGTTGGAAGGCCGGCCCGGTCCCGCACAGTCTGAGGTTCCTCAGAATACGAGGAATCCGATGGTCCATCTACACTGGGTGGTGCCAGATGGACATTGGAGGGAGCCGGGTTTTCTCCTGGACTATACTGTGTGATGTCCTCATCTTCTATTTTCCAGTCTGGAGACAAAATGAGACAATCCTCGGAGGTTTTCCTCATCTCCCGGCCATGGACTAAAATACAAAGACAAAGAGGATTACTAGACAGGAGCTGATTGGTTCCCCCAAAACAGGACTCCTCCCACATCAGGCAGCTTGGTCTCTGAGGAGCTTACAATTCCACCCTCAAGGGAACTAGGAAATGGCTCCTCTGATCTCCTACCAGGTCATTTCTTTATTCATGGACCTTAGTCAGAGAGTGAGGAAACAACCAGAACTGTCTTTTATAGGAGGGACAGTGATGAGGGGATTATAGGACGAGGGTCCCCACCCCCTCTATCACTCATCGCCATCTTCCCAACACAAGAAGTACTGCACTTCCTTATTTAGTCCATGATTTAGTCATGAAGAACAGCGGGGCTGAGCCCCACCAGAGGTCAGAGAGTGAGGATGGGGGGAGAACAACCAAGATGAAGACTGGACTGATCCTGAAGACCACCATCATTGGGGTATTGACTCCTCCCTCATTATCACTTTCTGTTTAAGGGTCCAAAGTTGGAGGATGTCATCACATTATTATCACCATGTAAAAGTCTGTGCTCCAATCACATCATCCAATATAAAATGTCCAGCTGGGAGGAAATGGGGGGGAACAGAAGTAAGGCCGATGTAATGTACAACTTATATAGGATGCCTAAGGTTCGAACTATATAATATCAGAATGATGCAATGTACAAGAGTATATAGTGCAGGGGTCAGGAGTATGTAATGTACAACATAGAGTATATAGTGCAGGGGTCAGGAGTATGTAATGTACAACATAGAGTATACAGTGCAGGGGTCAGGAGTATGTAATGTACATCAGAGTATACAGTGCAGGGGTCAGGAGTATGTAATGTACAACATAGAGTATATAGTGCAGGGGTCAGGAGTATGTAATGTACAACATGGAGTATATAGTGGAGGGATAAGGAGGATGTAATGTACAACATAGAGTGTATAATGCAGGGGTCAGGAGTATGTAATGTACAACAGAGTATGTAGTGCAGGGGTCAGGAGTATGTAATGTACAACATAGAGTATATAGTGCAGGGGTCAGGAGTATGTAATGTACAACAGAGTATGTAGTGCAGGGGTCAGGAGTTATACTCTATGTACAACATAGAGTATATATAGTGCAGGGGTCAGGAGTATGTAATGTACAACACAGAGTATATAGTGCAGGGGTCAGGAGTATGTAATGTACAACATAGAGTATATAGTGCAGGGGTCAGGAGTATGTAATGTACAACAGAGTATGTAGTGCAGGGGTCAGGAGGATGTAATGTATAATATAAATTATATAGTGTATGAGTCAAAAAGTTAGGAGTGTATTATTAGTTAAAATATGTAAATATTAAACATTATTTCTGACATCTATGGAAGTCACAATTAGACACCGCTCTATACAGAGACAGACAATCTAACTGGGTTGGGTAAGTGGTACAAAAGGTAATAAGTGTGGGGGATGAGCTGATGGAAGAATTAAAAGTTTAGTTGTTAGTTGGAGGTGTGATAGACCTCTCTGAAGAGATGAGTCTACCTATGATATATTACAGACTAAATCCACCTGGAGACCTGATACAAGTTACATACGTAGTCTTAGGGGTCACTGAGGAAGTCCATGTGTGGACATTTCTACCTATGATACACTATATTGCCCCAAGTATTGGTCGGCCGGCCATTCCACACACGACCTTTAATGGCCTCCCAGTCTTAGTCCGTAGGGTTCAATATTGAGTTGGCCCCGCCCTTTCCACACACGAACCTTAATGGCCCCCCAGTCTTAGTCCGTAGGGTTCAATATTGAGTTGGCCACGCCCTTTGCAGCTATAACAGCTTCAACTCTTCTGGGAAGGCCGCCCACAAGGTTTAGGAGGGTGTCTATGGGAAGGTTGGACCATTCTTCCAGAAGCACATTTGTCAGGTCAGGCACTGATGTCGGGGGAGGAGGCCTGCCTCACAGTCTCCACTCTAATTCATCCCAAAGATGTTCTATGGGGTTGAGGTCAGGACTCTGTTGAGGCCAGTCAAGTTCCTCCACCCCAAACTGGCTCCTCCATGTCTTTATGGACCTTGCTTCATGCACTGGTGTGCAGTCATGTTGGAACAGGAAGGGGCCATCCCCAAACTCTTCTCACAAAGTTGGGTGCATGAAATTGTCCAAAATGTTGCCTTAAAAATTCCCTTCACTGGCACTAGGGGGCCAAGCCCAACCCCTAAAAAATAACTCCACACCATAATCCCCCCTCCAACAAATTTTACACTTGGCACAATGCAGTCAGGCAAGTACCGTTCTCCTGGCAACCACCAAACCCAGACACATCCATTGGATTCCCAGAAACAGAAGTGTGGTTGGTCCCTCCAGAGAACACGTTTCCACTGCTCTAGAGTCCAGTGGTGGCGTGATTTAAACCACGGAATCTGCTGCTTTCCATTGCACTTGGTGATGGAAGGTTTGGATGCAGCTATTCGGCCATGGAAACCTATTCCATGAAGCTCTCTATGCTCTCTATGCACTGCTGTTGGGTTCATCTGAAGGCCACACCAAGTTTGGAGGTCAACTGTCTGCTATTGACTCTGCAGACAGTTGGTGACTTCTGCACACTGTGCGCTTCAGCATGAGCTGACCCCGCCCTGTCATGTGACGTGGCCTACCACTTGGTGGCTGAGTTGCTGTTGTTCCCAGTTGCTTCCATTTTGTTATAATCCCACTAACAGTTGAGCGTGGAATATTAAGTAGTCAGGAAATGTCACGGATGGACTTATTGCCCAGGTGGCCACCTATCACGGGACCACGTTTGGAGTCACTGAGAGCGACCCATTCTTTCACCAATGTTTGTAGAAGCAGTCTGCATGCCTAGGGGCTTGATTGTATACACCTGTGTCCATGGAGGGGATTGGAACACCTGAATCACATGATTGGGAGAGGATTGGAACACCTGAGTCACATGATTGGGAGGGCGGGGAAAATACTTTTGGCAATATAGTGTAATATATTTGCATGAAATTTGCACTTTTAGCACTTATTGATAAAGATGTAGGTGCAGCATTTTTTCTTTAGTATATTCATAGTGTAAGATTCAGGACTCATAATATTGATATTTAGCAATCAGTGGAAGATTAAATGTTTCCTGTAGACAAGTTGCAGAGATCCCACACCGCTGCCTCCCATCTCCTGAGACTACACTCAGTGACTTGGGTCTGAGACACTACAGACATATCCCTCCACCCGGCACAGCCAGCAGATAACAGAGCAAGGAACCCTGGGAGAATTGTTCTGTCAGAGATCTTACTAGACCCGGGCATGGGGAAGCAGAACCAAATCACATGTCCCAGGATAAGGGGTAGAAGACCCAATACACATGTCCCAGGAGCCTAGGTCACATGACACTGCCAGCTGAACCCCAGAACCTCCATAAATCCAGTCTAGATACATAAATTGTGTCTGCAGCACAGAGAAGGAAGATTATCCGAGAGAAATCCAGGAATACAGGACGGGGAACACAGCTCAGGAAAGTGACCAGGGGATTACAGGCTGATATCACCCAGTCCCCGCCCTACTCTGGACCAATCAGTGAGCAGTATGGGTGGAGGAATGGATTTAGTGTTCATGACCCACCTGTGCTGATCTCTGTAGGAGTGTCCTCCTCTATAAATGTCCCCGTTATTCCATCCTCCTCCATAGACTGCTGATCATCCCTCACATACGCCTCTTCTTCTTCTGCTTTCACCTCAAATTCTATATCGATTGGATCTCCACTCTAAATCAAGGAAATGAGAGAAAATATCATCTGTAAAATGTAAGGTCACATAAAAAAATCCACACATGACCTCTATGAGTTGGTAACAATGAAGATAATGTACAGATCCTAATGATACTATCAGTGATTGTTCCTCATCTACCTGATGATGGTCAGGGATGGTGTGACCTTCCTGTGTGGAATCCCGGGAATACAGAGGACGGGGACATCTCTCTGGTGGGTTCCCATGACTGGATCCATCTGTAGGAAACACACACACTGACTGAATCCATTGTTTCTATGTGTTTATCAGATGATGGGGGATCTAGGTGGATCCTCCGTACTGCTCTCTCCTTTACAATAAAGTCTCCTCTTACCCGGTGATGTGAGGGGCGGCTGATTGTCCATCATGACGTCCTTGTAGAGATCCATGTGTCCTAAATTCTCCCACTCCTCCATGCAGAAATAGACAGTGACACCCTGACACCTTATAGGAACCTGACACACACAATGATACAGTCACCATCCAGACACATCCCTTGTCTGTTACTGGAGAATGTCCCAGAATTCCCGGCACCGCTCACCTCTCCTGTCAGCAGCTCCATCATCTTCTTGGTGACTTCTAGAATCTTCTGCATGTTGTGTCTCTCAGGGTTTAGGGAGTCACATGGAGGCACTGTGATGGTCATATGATCACCTGACTTCAGAAGAGGAAATCTCTGTATTGAGGAACCAATAGGAATATCATGTTAGACTCCCAGAATCCTCCTCACCTCTCCGGTCAAGTCTGTGTTTTATTAATAGCGATGAGAGTGATGTCATGTGACCTCCCAGAATCCTCCTCACCTCTCCGGTCAGGTCCGTGTTTTATTAATAGAGATGAGAGTGATGTCATGTGACCTCCCAGAATCCTCCTCACCTCTCCGGTCAGGTCTGTGTTTTATTAATAGAGATGAGAGTGATGTCATGTGACCTCCCAGAATCCTCACCTCTCCGGTCAGCAGGTAGATGATCTCCAGGGTGAAGTTTAGTATCCTCTCAGTCATGTGACTCTGGTCCTCCTCCATCCTCATTGGTGGGGTCATGTGGTTTTCTCTGTAGATGGATAGCAGAGAATTATCTGGACTGTATTGGTTGTATAATATCAGGATGGGGATATAAGGGGGTAATAGACGGGCTGCTCTCAGTGGGAGATGGAACATGTAGATCAGGTTACTTAGTGTTTGTTGTGTTTCCTGCAAGCCTGTAGAAGCCCCCATAATATTTTTTTAAACCACTTGCCTACCGGGCACTTTCACCCCCCTTCCTGCCCAGGCCAGTTTTCAGTACTGTTGCACTTTGAATGACAATTGCGCGGTCATGCAACACTGTACCCATATAAAATTTTTGTCATGTTTTGAGACAGATAGAGCTTTCTTTTGGTGGTATTTAATCACCTCTGGGTTTTTTTTTATTTTTTGCTAAACAAATCAAAAACAACTGAAAATGTTGAAAAAATAAGTTTTTCTCTCAGCTTCTGCTATAAAATGTTGTAAATAAGTAATTTTTCTCCTTCACTGATGTGCGCTAATGAGGCTGCAATGATGGGCACTGATAGGCTGAACTGATGGGCACTGATAGGTGGCACTGTTAAGCATTGACAGGCATCACTGGTGCGCACTGAAAGGCAGCACTTGTATATGTCACTGATAGGCGGCACTGACTTGAACTGTTAGGTGGCATTGATGGGCACTGATAGTTGGCACTGAAAGGCAGGTCAGATTGGCACTGATATGTGGCGTTGATGGGCACTGACAGGTGGCATTGGTGGGGCTACACTGATCATCAGTGACCTGATGATCAGTGTAGATGTCCCCTCTGAGGATTGCCAATTACCGGCTCTCCTCTCCTCACAAGCAGTCGACGTGACCGGCATTTCCTTATTTACATGCAATCATCTGTGATTGGACACAGCTGATCACATGACGGTCATCGGCTCTTTCCACTGATCAGTGATCCGCTGTGTCCCAGCACTGCGGTTAGAGTGGAAGGACGTCATATGACATCCTCCAGAATGAGAGAACCTCCACCTGTCCGTCATTTCCTGATATGGCAGGCGGGAGGTGGTTAATAGAAGAGAAAAGGCTCATCTCTTGTCATTTGACTGGAGACAGATATGTTTGTATGAAGCTCCAACAGGATAAATACAGAGTCAGAAGCTGCAGACATCACAGGGGGTCCCTATACCTGGTGGGGGGTCTGAGAGCAGCCATGATGTCAGTACATGGGAGCTGGTGACAGTGAAAGGTATTGAGGAGCCAAATGTACCCGGTTCAGTCTAGTTTGTAAATAGAGTGGCCTGGGATTCTTTTATCCATACCGGACCCTTGTGCAAGATGAGGATCTGGTATACATGGTAATAGGGAACTAAAACAAAATTGTGTGGGGTCGTCCCTAAAATCCATAGCAGACCCTTATCCTGGATGAGAGTCTGGTATGGATATAAATGGGGGAAGAGCACACAATAAAGAAGGCTGGGGGTCCTCCCCAGATCACGCACCCCCTCCCCTAAACCATGCCAGCCATGTGCCCTCAACATGGGGAGTATATCTTGCAAAGGACCTCTTCCCCACAACCCTGACCTTGGGGGGGGGTCTCTTGGTGGTGTACTTATTGGAATCTGGAATTCCCCTTCAAATTAGAGGGCTCTCAGCTACCTCCCCCACATGAATGTGTAAGGGTACGTATACCCCGGGTTACTCATTCAGAAAGAATGATTGTAAATAGTATAAAAAAAAAGACATTATCCACACCACATGACTAGTCCTTTATTAATAAAAAAAGATTTCCCCAATGTAAATGTCACGGATAAGGCACGCCCATGGTGACTAACCAAAGCATGGTCCTTGACTGGGGTAAAGAGGGAGTGAGGGGGACTTACTTTGAGCATATAAGACTGACAGTGATACACTTTCACAGCACGCACTACCTCTGACCACCATTAGAGGGAGACTCCCCTCCAATCTAGCTGGCCGATCACACACAGACAGATATGAATCTTACATACAATCTGGTGCACTCTAAGGGTGGGGGAGCAGTCTAGCAATTAGCACACTCCTCTAGGATTCCTCCAGCTATCCTACAAGATAGAACCCCGGTGTTAATCACTGTTCCAACTGTATACACACCCCCACACCAGACACACAACTGTCAGGGCTCCGGGAATGAGCAGAGGTGTGTGGACCGACACAGGGAAACACAGACTTCAGGTATAGCGTGTAAACAAGATAATTTATTAAGGGCAACACAAACATAAACGCAGTGCAACAAACCAAACCCAAAACTAACACAAATACATATAACAAGGTGAAACAAACCCACATGGTATGCCAGTACCATGTGACCTGCTGAGACCAATTACAGCAGGTCACATGACAGTTTTATACAATGCATGGCTTCCTTTCATACCATCCATTGTAAACAAGTGTGTCTAGCTGTGAATGGTCACAGCGATCACATGCACAAACTGGGCCAATCACAGCCCAACTGTGTCATGTGATTAGCTGTGGCCAAATCACAGTTAAGCATAAAAAAAACCCTGAATGAATCGATTTTATTTAGGTAAATGCTTGCATATAGCAGAAGAAATTCTTTGCTAAAAGAAAATTGTGTAAAAAAAAAAATAAAAAAATATTGACCACTTCCCCAAAGTAGTTCAGTATTACTATGGTAACATTATACTAGTTTTCTCATAATGAAAAAACATCTTAAAAATAGAGAAAAAAAATGTAATAAAAAAAATCTTTTTTTTCATACGGTTACCAGTCAGTGTCCCTGATCACCGCCATGCCAGTTATATGATGACGCTGTACTGCTCTGGTGACAGGATGTAAAAAAATATAGTGAAAATCATTTTTTTTATTCCTTCATTTCCAAAAATTATGACAAAAAAATTACAACTTCAAAAACTTGCCATGTCTCTTATGAAATACGTTGGGACTATCTACTTTGAAAAAAGGGGTCATTTGGGGGATATCTGTACTGTTCTGACATTTGGGGATATCTGTCCCGTCCTGACATTTGGGAGATATCTGTCCCGTCCTGACATTTGGGGGATATCTGTACCGTCCTGACATTTGGGGGATATCTGTACCGTCCTGACATTTGGGGGATATCTGTACCGTCCTGACATTTGGGGGATATCTGTACCGTCCTGACATTTGGGGGATATCTGTCCCGTCCTGACATTTGGGGGATATCTGTCCCGTCCTGACATTTGGGGGATATCTGTCCCATCCTGACATTTGGGGGATATCTGTCCCGTCCTGACATTTGGGGGATATCTGTCCCGTCCTGACATTTGGGGGATATCTGTCCCGTCCTGACATTTGGGGGATATCTGTCCCGTCCTGACATTTGGGGGATATCTGTACCGTCCTGACATTTGGGGGATATCTGTCCCGTCCTGACATTTGGGGGATATCTGTCCCGTCCTGACATTTGGGGGATATCTGTCCCGTCCTGACATTTGGGGGATATCTGTCCCGTCCTGACATTTGGGGGATATCTGTCCCGTCCTGACATTTGGGGGATATCTGTCCCGTCCTGACATTTGGGGGATATCTGTCCCGTCCTGACATTTGGGGAATATCTGTCCCGTCCTGACATTTGGGGGATATCTGTCCCGTCCTGACATTTGGGGGATATCTGTACCGTTCAGACATTCTTGGACCTCAAGAAATGAGATTGGCCGTCAGTACTTCATGATTGATCAATATTCATATATATACCATAGTTTGTGAACTCTATAACTTCTTTACAGACTAAATAATACATCCTAATTTGGGTTATTTTCACCAAGGACATGTAGCAGAATACATCTCGCCCTAAATTTATGAAGAACAATTATTTATTTGCAAAACTTTTAACAGAAACAAAGAAAAACGTGTTTTTTTCAAAATGTTTGGTCTTTTTTTGTTAATTTATCAAAAAATAAAAAAAATGATTAAATACCACCAAAAGAAAGCTTTAGCTGTGTGAAGAAAATGATAAAATTTTAGATTGTGTACAGTGTTGCATGACCGCGCAATTGTCATTCAAAGTGTGAGAGCGCCGAAACCTGAAAATTGGCCTGGGCAGGAAGGGGGTAAAAGTGCCCGGTATGGAAGCGGATAATAATGAACAATGCCCAAAGAAAAACCACATGCTGACCACCAACACGATCCAATTCCAGCGACTACTCACCATGATTGATAACTCACAGTGACTAAGGATGGACATGACAGGGGGGTTACTGGGTGTAAATAGAAAATAACATCTTATTACCTCCTCTGCTGCCACTTCTAGCAATGCCTTCTCTCTACTTCCTACCACATGGAACTTCCTCTCTATATCTGTCTGTACCTGACATCACTTCCTGTCTTCCATAGAGACTTCCGTTTTGGGTATAAGTGAGATCACCACCTTGTGGAGCTCAGAGGAAATGCAATGTGAGCGATCTCTGCTGAACCAGCTGAATTTCCATGGATCTATGGTCACCTTCAGTGACTTCCTCCCCTCCCCATCATCTCCTTCATGATGGAAGTCATGCTGAGATCATCTCCCATTGGCTGAGCAATATTCTCATTTGTCTCTCAGCTCCTTCTTGCTATTCCTCGTCCTGCCTGTTGTTTCCTTGGATTGATTTTCTGTGTAGTGACCCCGGCTTGGTCTCTTGGATGCGCTCGTCTGTTGCCTGCCCTGACCTTTCTCCTGATTCCTGGATCTCCTCCTCGTCTCTCCTCCATATCCTCTTACACAGCTTTTCTCCACACCTGCAGTGGCCCTGGGGGGAGGAAACTTGGCACCAGCATGCCGCCAAATCCATCCCCACCATTAGGGGCTCTGGAGACAATTGTCTGCTATTTACACTCCGTTCCTCCGCACGTCACCTGATCACATGACAGCTTACTTCCACAGATTCCGGACAGATTTCTGGATGGTAAAGGTCAAAGTTCACTCTTCAGTTTAGGAGAGGTAGGACGCACCCAGGAACTATGATTTGGTTTGCATGGGAGTCCCATACAGAGGATCCCTCAAAGCTCCCCATCAAAATGTTCCTCCATCCAGAGTCTATATGTCCTATGACATCACACTGACCTCACAGCTCCTCCTCCCAATGTCCCTCCATCCAGAGTCAGAGAATCCTATGACATCACACTGACCTCATAGCTCCTTCTCCCAATGTCCCTCCATCTGGAGTCAGAGAATCCTATGACATCACACTGACCTCACAGCTCCTCCTCCCAATGTCCTTCCATCAAGGATCAGAGAATCCTATGACATCACACTGACCTCACAGCTCCTCCTCCCAATGTCCCTCCATCTGGAGTCAGAGAGTCCTATGACTGTCTCTGTGCTGCAGACACAATTTATGTATCAGTTTTCATTGTTTCTTCATTCTCTGACTAAGGTCCATGAATAAAGAAATGACCTGGTAGGAGATCAGAGGAGCCATTTCCTAGTTCCCTTGAGGGTGGAATTGTAAGCTCCTCAGAGCCCAAGCTGCCTGATGTGGGCGGAGTCCTGGTTTGGGGGAACCAATCAGCTCCTGTCTAGTAATCCTCTTTGTCTTTGTATTTTAGTCCATGGCCGGGAGATGAGGAAAACCTCCGAGGATTGTCTCACTTTGTCTCCAGACTGGAAAGTAGAAGATGAGGACATCACACAGTATAGTCCAGGAGAAAACCCGACTCCCTCCAATGTCCATCCGGCACCACCCAGTGTAGATGGACCATCGGATTCCTCGTATCCTGAGGAACCTCAGACTGTGCGGGACCGGGCCGACCTTCCAACAGGGAAGAGCTTCTCCTGTACTGAGTGCGGGAAGGGTTTCCATTTTAAATCAGATCTTATTGTGCATAAAAGATCTCACACAGGGGAAAAACCATATTCCTGCCTGAATGTGGGAAATATTTTTCATTAAAGTCCAGTCTTTACAGACATCAGAGATATCACACGGGGCAAAAGCCATATTCCTGCCCTGAGTGCGAGAAATGTTTTTCAGACAAGTCCAGTTTTTAGTCATCAGAGATTACACACAGGGGAGAAGCCATATTCCTGTTCTGAGTGAGGGAAATGTTTTTCATATATGTCCAGCCTTTACTCACATCAGAGATCACACACGGGGCAGAAGACACATTCTTGTCCTGAGTGTGGGAAATGTTTTTCACAGAAGTCCCATCTTAACCGACATCATAGATTGCACACAGGCGAGAAGCCATATTCCTGTCTTAAGTGTGGGAAATGTTTTTCTCGGAAGTCCCATCTTTATACACATCAAATTTCACACACAGGGGAGAGGCCATATCCCTGTCCTGAGTGCGGGAAATGTTTTTCACAGACGTCCAGTCTTTATACACGTCAAAGATCTCACATGGGGGAGAAGCCATATTCCTGTCCTGAGTGCGGGATATGTTTTTCACGGAAATCCCATCTTTACACACATCAGAGATATCACATGGGGGAGAGGCCATATTCCTGCCCTGAGTGTGGTAAATGTTTTTCAGACAAGTCCAGTGTTTCCAGGCATCAGAAGTCTCACACAGTGAGAAGCCACTTTCCTGTCCACAGTGAGGGAAATGTTCCTCATTGAAGTGCTCTCTTTTTGTACTTCAGGGATCCCACACAACCCTTGAGGTATATTAGAGCCTTGAGTGCGGGAAATGTTCTAACCTGTCCCTCCCTTTCACAGAAACCACTGTGAGTTGAGCTTCTGGAGGGGCCTGGGGGCCATCCTCCTTCCCACTGACTATGGGCCCGGGGGTTCCATCACTTCCCTGGGAACCTGACTGGCCATGAATGATACCAGCTACCCTTTCCATGTAATCAGGGCTGGAGGGACTGTTTCTGGGACTCCTCAGCATACTGCGAAAGTGGAACTGTTATCCTGGAGTGATGGATTAGGTGCTGGGAGTTAGTTCCAGCATATATGGGGTTAAGAAACGTTATTTTCTGTTCTAGGTTTCCTGGCATCTACTATTGTTTGTTGTCATTAGGTTTAGGTGAGAAGATCTCACTTTGTTTAATCCCCTCCAGAGTCCAGACGGCTCGGTGCCGGGAAGGAATCCATTGATTTCTTGGTTGTTTATTTGTGTATAGAATGTCATTTTCTCCTGTGATGTGTAATGTGGCCATTCCTGTAGAAATGCTGTTTGTTAATAAAGTCAGTCCTGTTTTCCTCCAACATTGATTCTATCTGATGTTTGGAGTCAATTTGCTGTATTCTGGTTCAGAGTGGAGGAAGCTGGAGTTTGGCAGAGATACCCAGTCGGGGTGTCAGGCAGTCTGTCACACTCCCCTTTCGGCTGCTGGAGGTATGGAGATGGATTATTGGTCGTCTTGCTCTTCTTTGTGGTGGGGACCTGCAGGTCACATCTGGGCCTGGAGCGGGTAAGTCAACACTACACCAGGGTACAGGGCCAGGACAGGGGTGGGGGGCTTGCAGGAGGGGCAGCTGCCCTGTGCACAGTGTTTTATTGCGGGGGAAGGGTCACCTGTCACATGACCATGTTGGTGATTGCCTGTGCAGAGAGAAGGATGGGGGTGCTGGGGAGGTGATATCTTCATCTGATGTCACAGACTCCTCCCCGTCCTGCCAGTCTATGGCGCCCTCTGCAGCTGTATAGGAGCTACCACTGGAGATGGGAGGAGGGAACTCACCAGCAGATGGTGGACTGTGGGGACTCACCAGCAGATGGTAGACTGTGGGGAACTCACCAGCAGATGGTGGACTGTGGGGACTTACCAGCAGATGGTGGACTGTGGGGAACTCACCAGCAATGTCATGCCAAGGTCTGATGAGTACAATTCAGGGAGGGGTGATTTGTGCTAGGGATGGTTTTGTCATGGAAGTTGGGGGAGGGGATTGGTGCTGGGGGTTGTTTTGTCATGGAGGTTGGGGGAGGGGATTGGTGCTGGGGGTTGTTTTGTCATGGAGTTTGGGGGAGGGGATTGGTGCTGGGGGTTGTTTTGTCATGGAGATTGGGGGAGGGGATTGGTTTGTCATGGAGGTTGGGGGAGGGGATTGGTGCTGGGGGTTGTTTTGTCATGGAGGTTTGGGGAGGGGATTGGTGCTGGGGGTTGTTTTGTCATGGAGGTTGGGGGAGAGGGATTTATGTTTGGGGACACAATGTACTTTACTTACTTTTGGCCTCTACACTCTGTGAGCCATGCACTCTTGGCCCAGATAAAGGTAGGCTCAAGTGTTATTAAACTATACCTCTTTAAGCCCCTCCCACTGTGAGCACATTTTAGCCACACCCAGTATTTGGTGTAGAGTGCTTTGAGTGCTGCTATAATCCCCGCCCCCTCCACAGCTGCCCCAACTCCAATAAAAGTGGACATGGTCAGTAGGGTGTCCCTGGATTTTATGCTGAAAATCTGGTCACCTTCCAGTCCCGTTCTCTCCTAGACATATCATAGAATGAAGCCGTATTGTTCTTTCAGTGACATCATCCCGTGTTCTGTCCATTTCCACACTGACACCAACAGCTCCTCCACCATCCTGGAGTATTTGTTGTCACCATGTTTCCAATGATGGAGATCCAGAGACTGACCAGAGTCTTCTTCTCAATGTCACCAGACCACCTCTTCTTCTACTATTGGGGTGCTGGGCCTTTCTATGACTACTCTGGACCCCAACCTCTTCTATATGATTGTGAAGATTCCTATTTACTAAGAAGAGAAAGACGCTGAAGAAAATGTCCATGATGGAGATGAGGGTTCCATATAGTATGAGCAGCATCACCCTTCACTTTGTAACCAAGACCTAGCCTGGCAATGCCCAGAATGACACCAATGAGTCTCTGACCAATCTCACAGTTTGGATGGACTTTCTCTGTTTGATGATTTCCAGGTGACCATGAATTAGAGTTCCAATATCTCCCCGATGTTCTGCAGACAGATATACATTTCCCGATGACTTATGGTGTACAGATTCCTCGTGTTCCCCGATACGAGCTCATACATTGGACTTGTTCAACTTTCCAACCAGGAGTGAATGGACTTGGCAAGATACTCTCCCTATGTAGAGGACACGTGGTCTGGTATGGTTCTGGAGGTGGGGGAAGTGCATGCATGTCCTCCCCTTTCCTGGCCAGGCAGACTGCAGGCTTAGATATGGGTCTAGGATGGATTTTGTGGGGGACCCCATACTTTATTGGGGTTTTTTAAGGATTTGGTATAATTTTGTTGGGAACCGCGTGCCATTTTTAACATGGTGTCTCCTTTAAAATCTATACTAAACCTGAAAGGCCTGGTATGAATTTTATGGGTGACACCCCATGCCACCCCAGAAAACCCCAGCTGACATCTGAATGGAATGAGCAGGAATGCATTGCTGGTTGTCAGGATGCCTGGGGCCGCTGGTTCCCTACTAGAGATGAGCCCAACTGCCCGGGGTTCAGTCCAAGCAAGGTTCAGAGAACTTCAGAGATGCTTCCGATCCCAAATACCATACAAATCAATGGAGCAAAATCAAAAGGCCAATTTAATGAGCTAATAGGCCAATAGTTATGGGAAAACTGCACGGGGGAGGGGCACAGTCATGGAGAACATGTACCAATGCAAAAAAAATGTTTAAATAAAATTCCATTCAGCCAGGAACAGGGATTTTTTTTTAAATTCTTAAAATGAAACAATAAAAATGTCCAATTCCTTTAACCTCTTCATCTCTGGAGAAATGTTTTCCCTGTTTGTACACATGTATAAATCTGCATTTGTGTTGAGTAAATAGATACCAAACAAGTCAAGTCTTACAATTGTGTGCGCCTGAGACATGGCAAAGAATGACGGCCCCTAAAAATCTCCATAGGAGACACTTTAAAGCCTTTACTGCTCATCAGTATAGAGACAACTGTGATCTGTGGTGGTGGAATGATTCCTCTCACTGCGACATTCGTGGCGATACCTCACGTGTGGTGCAATCACGCTTTACATACACACCCTTTGTGTACTTTGTGTTTGCAGGGCAACGGGGGTTATGTTTAATTTTTTAATAAATGTTATTGTCATTTGTATTTTTGTACTTGTGTATTTATTTACTATTTAGCTGTATTGCTATCACAAGGAGTTAATAACCCCCCCCCCGTGACATGATTGGTCAGGTGACAGGTCCTCTTTATGAGACATCGGGGCTCTATTAGACCTCCAATGTCTCCTCTACCCTCCAATGCACAGATGGCGCTCGGTTAGATGCTGCCTTGGCTGGATCATCCGGGGAATGACGGCTCAGAAACGGGAAACACTCAGAGCTGAGGATTGCCGGCTTCATTCAGAGCAGAGGGGATCGGGGAATGGACATTCACCAGTCTCCTCCATCTTGGCCTCCTGAAGGCACTGGATGTGGTCTCAGAATCCCAGAATGAGTGCAGGAACCATGCGGGGGGAAGAGGGAGCTGTGATGGGGGGCCCCACCACCTGCAGTGTAAATGTGATCAGGTAGTTATACAGCCACCAGGATCACTTTTACTGTGCAGCTGGGAGACGGCTGAAGGAAACAAGCACTGCTACTGCCGCCATCACCTTGTGAGGGTCTGTATGATGTTTCAAAAGAAAAAAGGAAGACGGCAATTTAAGCCGGTTAATTGTTTTTCTTTGTAAATGTCACTTTTTCTGTAGCCCCTCCTACAGCAAGAATTAAAAAACTTATAGATCCCCAAATACATATCGGACCCTCTGAGTCTAAGAGTCTATTGGGGTACCTCATAAAAAAAGTTTGTGCCCCCAAGAAAATCCATAGCAGACCCTTAATCCAAGCATGCAGCCTGGCTGACCAAGAAAGGGGGAGGGAAGAGTGTGTGGTCCCACCCCCCTCCTGAACCATACCAGGCCATGTGCTCTCAATATGGGGTACCTTGTCAGGGGGGACCCCCTGTGGCAATGCACCTTGTTCCCTTACAGATGAGGACAAGGGCCTCATCCCACACACCTGGCCTGATGGTTGTGGGGGATCTGTGGTCAGGGAGGTTCATCAGAATCTGGAATGCCCAGACACTGACCCCAATATCAGTGAGTTTGGGGTACATAGTACACAGCACCCCTACTATTCACAAAAAAAGGAAATAAAGTGATAAAGACCCTCAATGTCCTCACTGACTGATAGAGTCCTGAACTGTCAACAGTTATATAAAGGAAGGGGCGGGGATAGTGGTGACATCATTGCCCATATATGGCCATATTCAGACAATGATGTCATCCTCTATTCCCTGCCCATTTGCCTATGTGACCATGTAAGTGAGTGGGTGGGGTGAAGTCAGTGGTTGCTAAGGATGCAGCTGTTGCAGGCAGCTGTTGCTTCCCTAGCAACCAGTGAGAGCCAGAAGCCATCATGTCAGTCTGCAGCAAATGCGATAAACTTTGGATGTTCAGAAGAATGTGGGAGCCGCCAGTGTTCATCCAAACTTCTGTCCAGACTCAGAGCTCATCCCAGATTATTGTCAGGGTTTGGGAGGATTGTATCTGCCAGACCAGGATCTGTAGGTGTGTGTGTGTCACTGCCCGGCACACCAGTCACATCACACACTCCAGGTTGTGCCAATCAGCCCTCAATCATGTGTGTGGGGTGTGCGGGGGGGTAGGTGGTCAATGAAAGAAGTGATCACACTGGGATTCTGGATGGAAGGATAGCTCGGGGGATCCTCTGAGGTGTGTGGGGATCACTTGTCTGCTCCACAGACCTCAGATTGTATGAAAGATTTGTATCTGCCTGTGTGTGTCCAGCCAGTCCCATGTGGAAGTGTCTCCCTCAAGTGGTGGTCAGCAGTATTGCAGGCTGTGAGATCCCTATCATTGCTGGTATTATCTTCCCAGAGAAAGCTCCACCCTCATTCCTCCTCCACCAATCAAGGATCTCATTCCAGTTAGCCAGTCACCATGGGCAGGATTTCCTTAACACCCTTTATTGGTACAACATCGAGATAAAACCTTGAGGTAAAATAAGCCCCATTGTTGGTGTCACTGGGATAAAATAAGCCCCATTGTTGGTGTCCGTGAGAACAAAGTGTACCCCCAGCCCAGCATTGGTGGTCAGTGGTGGTACTTACCTGATCCCACCCTCCCGCTGCCTCTCTTCTGATGTCAGAGTTCCACTTTCCCTGTCAGAAAGGAGATGCCGGCTCCCAGCAGTCGAGTGTCATTGCAGTGCCTGATGATGGCAGAGCTCCCGGCTGTCCCTCCTTCCTCCTCCTTGGTCCCTCATTCTGCTCGGATCGCTATAGTTGGATATAAAGTGCTCTATTTATCTATCAGGAAGTGTTTCCCGGGGCTAAACCTTCCCTCCCATGTCTACATTTCTGGATTAGTACATTTCTAAAGCCGGTATAAAGGAATAGAAGTATAAACAGCACTTGTGGGGTTATCTCATCATTTCTTTGTATCATTCTCCTGTAGGGGGCGTGGCAGGGGGTGTGTCCTATGTCTTCATACCTTTACTTGATACGTGATGGAACCCAGAGAGTGTTCAAGGTGTCATCACCTCACTGCCACTCTGCATGGAGTCCTGGAACCTGCAAGACATGGACATGATAGAACAGGAGACTAAATTCCGGAACTGTCCCTCATCATCCGGGACACTGGGCACCAATGACAGAGCCGGGGCCACACTACCAGACATTTCTCAGACTGCAGCTCCTCTGACCTCCACTAGGTGGTGATCACAGACAGGAAGTCTCTCTGGAAGACAGAAAGTAATAGACAGGAAGTTCCATGTGGGAGGAAGCAGAGAGAAGACATTGGTGGAAGTGGCAGCAGAGGAGGTAATAAGATGTTATTTCCGATTTACACCCAGTAACCCCCGTCATGTCCATCCTCTTCCTCCATAGTCATGTCCATCCTCTTCCCCCATAGTCACTGTTACGTCTTTTATCTCCAGCAGATGATGATACACACATATATAGTGTGGGAGCCCAGATTAACCCCTTCAGGGGGAGGAGTTGATGATAATATATCTTGCTCCCAAAGCTGGCCTACATGGTTCAGTTTTATCGTTCAGCCAGCGGGATGACCATAAAAACTGAAGTGATTCCCCCATCCACACATTGGAGGTGGATGGTGGAATCCTCCCCGCTGCACTCTTGTATTCTGACAATGGGGGGACTCCTCCGCTCTCAGAATACATAGATCAGCACTGAAGCTATTGGCTGCAGCCGCTGGGGGAGTGGCTTTTATCCGGCAGTGGCCACACATGGATGGAAATGTGAGCGATCCCTGCTGAACCAGCTGAATTTCCATGGATCTATGGTCACCTTCAGTGACTTCCTCCCCTCCCCCTCATCTCCTTCATGATGGAAGTCATGCTGAGATCATCTCCCATTGGCTGAGCAATATTCTCATTTGTCTCTCAGCTCCTTCTTGCTATTCCTCGTCCTGCCTGTTGTTTCCTTGGATTGATTTTCTGTGTAGTGACCCCGGCTTGGTCTCTTGGATGCGCTCGTCTGTTGCTTGCCCTGACCTTTCTCCTGATTCCTGGATCTCCTCCTCATCTCTCCTCCATATCCTCTTACACAGCTTTTCTCCACACCTGCAGTGACCCTGGGGGGAGGAAACTGGGCACCAGCACGCTGCCAAATCCATCCCCACCATTAGGGGCTCTGGAGACAATTGTCTGCTATTTACACTCCTTTCCTCCGCACGTCACCTGATCACATGACAGCTTACTTCCACAGATTCCGGACAGATTTCTGGATGGTAAAGGTCAAAGGTCACTCTTCAGTTTAGGAGAGGTAGGAACTACCCAGGAACTATAATTTGGTTTCTGTGGGAGCTTCATATAGAGGACCCCTCAAATCTCCCCATCCAAATGTCCCTTCATTCAGAGTCTATATGTCCTATGACATCACACTGACCTCACAGCTCCTCCTCCCAATGTCCCTCCATCCAGAGTCAGAGAATCCTATGACATCACACTGACCTCACAGCTCCTCCTCCCGATGTCCCTCCATCCAGAGTCAAAGAATCCTATGACATCACACTGACCTCACAGCTCCTCCCCCCGATGTCCCTCCATCCAGAGTCAGAGAATATTATGACATCACACTGACCTCACAGCTCCTCCCCCCAATGTCCCTCCATCCAGACTCAGAGAATCCTATGACATCACACTTACCTCACAGCTCCTCCTCCCAGTGTCCCTCCATCTTGACTTTTATCTGATGCTCTTAGTGTGGTGGTTTATGATATAATTTATACTAACTGTAACGGAAGTGTAGGAAGGACAGAGCACATGGAGAAGATGGGGAACACACAAAGCTTTATTGAAACAACAAAATGACAGACACTCAATGGGGAAATGGCAGGGAGGGTGATGTGTGCGCAAACTAGGGATGATTCCAGGCACGGGGGGTCTTCGGCAGGCAACCCAGGCAAGGACTGGGGTCTCGGGCAGCAGGCAGGCAATGTCCCCCCTAGGCTTGGGGCCTCAGCTGAGCTCCCTCCATGACTGGACAGTGGATTGGAGTCTCGGGCAACAGGCGGGAAACCTACCCCTGGGCAGGGGTCTCAGGCAATAGGCAGGCAATCTCCCCCCTAGGCTTGGGGCCTCAGCTGAGCTCCCTCCATGACTGCACAGCAGATTGGAGTCTCAGGCAACAGGCAGGCAACCTACCCCTGGGCAGAGGTCTCGGGCAACAGGCAGGCAAGCTCCCCCCTAGTTTTGGGGGGTCCCAGGCAGAGCCGGGTCACGAGGGTCCCGCCTCAGCTGAGCTCCCTCCGTGACTGGACAGCGGATTGGAGACTCGGGCAACAGGCGGGCAACCTACCCCTGGGCAGGGGTCTCAGGGACTCAACGGGACTCTAGCTGTGGAGTCTGGCCTAGCACAGCTCCCACCCAGCTTTCTAGGGACATCGGGGTCACGGGGACTCAACTGGACTCTAGCTGTGGAGTCTGGCCTAGCACAGCTCCCACCCAGCTTTCTAGGGACATCGGGGTCACGGGGACTCAACGGGACTCTAGCTGTGAAGTCTGGCTTAGCACAGCTCCCACCCAGCTTTCTAGGGACATCGGGGTCACGGGGACTCAACGGGACTCTAGCTGTGGAGTCTGACCTAGCACAGCTCCCACCCAGCTTTCTAGGGACATCGGGGTCACGGGGAGGGGGGGTCAGTGTGCACACTAGGGACAGTTCAGAACACGGGTGGTCTGTGCACACAGCAGGGACAGTTCAAAACACGGGCGGGCGGTGTGCACACCAGGGACAGTTGAAAACACGGGTGGCCGGTGCACACAGCAGGGATGGTTCAAAACCACGGGTGGTCGGTGCACACAGCACAGACAGTTCAAAACCACGGGTGGTCGGTGCGCACACCAGGGACAGTTGAAAACACGGGTGGCCGGTGCACACAGCAGGGATGGTTCAAAACCACAGGTAGTCTGTGCGCACACCATGGGCAGTTCATGGCTTCTAGGGACACTCACAGTAGGTGACTTGCAGACGCTTGGCAGCAGGTGGCTTGCAGGGAGGTGGGCGACTTGTGGACACTCGGCAGCAGGCAGCTTCCAGGGACCCTCACAGCAGCTGGCTCCTCCAGGGGCCTAGCAATCAGCAGCAGGGGCCCCTACGGCGGCCAGCTCCTCCAGGGGCCCAGCGATCAGAAGGCATAGGCCCTCACGGTGGCCGGATTCTCCAGGGGCCCAGCAACCAGCAGGCAGGGGCCCTCACAGTGGACAGATTCTCCAGGGGCCCAGCGATCAGCAGCAGGGGCCCTCACAGCGGCTAGCTTCTCCAGGGGCCCAGCGATCCAAAGGTAGGGGCCTTCACAGAGGCCAGCTTCTCCAGGGCCCAGTGACCAGCAGGCAGGGGCCCTCACAGCAGCCAGGAAAAGCAGCAGGAGTAGCATGGCCACGGGGTCTGACCTTGGAAGAGGGGCTCATGCAGAGCTGGGGAGACTCCCACCCTGAGACATTCAGCAGAGGGAGCAAGATGATTCCAGCAATGTGCACAGGAACACAGAGGAGGGCGGCTTCCTGTGAGAGTATTTTAAAATCCATGTGGGACACTGCTAGGTTGCCTCGACAATGGCCGGCCCAGCAATGTTCATGGAAGCTACATGGACATCAGAATGTGCAAGGGGGAAGGGAGGGGTGGAGGGATATGGCGGGGGATGGGAGAGGCACTGGCACTCCGTGACACTAAATAGGGTGGTGTCCGATCCCTTAAACCAAATATTGCAGTGCCTCTTGCTGTTAAAATACGGAAAACATTTAATAAACCAATAAATTGGACACCTTAATAATTTGATCACCACTTAATAATATTCCTTGAGTTCTTTTCACCAATGTGATTCCTTTACCATGTACACAAAATTTGCCTTTTTGATAAATAAATGTATTTCTGTACAAATATTCATATATATATTAATACAAACAAAAATGACTGGTGATGAGTATATTCATACACACAAAGATAGATTACATTAACCTCTATGGTATAAAAACACAATATATGTCTATTAACCGTTTCAATACCGTGTGATTTTACCCCCTTCCTGCCCAGGCCATTTTTCAGGTTTCAGCACTCTCACACTTTGAATGACAATTGCACGGTCATACAACACTGTACCCAAACTAAAATTTTATCATTTTCTTCACACAACTAGAGCTTTCTTTTGGTGGTATTTAATCACCGCTGGGGTTTTTATTTTTTGCTAAATTAACAAAAAAAGACCAAAAATTTTGAAAAAAAAACACATTTTTCTTTGTTTCTGTTATAAAAGTTTACAAATAAATAATTGTTCTTCATAAATTTAGGCCGAGATGTATTCTGCTACATGTCTTTGGTGAAAATAACCCAAATTAGGATGTATTTTTTAGTTTGTAGGAACGTTATAGAGTTCACAAACTATGGTATAGATCTGAATATTGATCAATCCTGAAGTACTGACAGCCAATCTAATTTCTTGAGGTCCAAGAATGTCAGAATAGTACAGATATCCCCCAAATGACCCCTTTTTGCAGAGTAGACAGTCCGACGTACTTCATAAGAGGCATGGCGAGTTTTTTGAAGTTGTATTTTTTTGTCATAATTTTTCGGAAAATGAAAAAATTAAAAAAATTATTTTCACTATTTTTTTTTTTACATACTGTCACCAGTGCAGTACAGCGTCATCATATAACTGGCATGGCGGTGAACATGGACACTGACTGGTGACAGTATGAAAAAAAATATATATTTTTTTTTTTATTTTTTTATTATATTTAATTTTTTATTACATTTTTTTAAAGATTTTTTTTCATATTTTACTATGACCAAAGTAGTACAATGTTACCATAGTAACATTGTACTACTTTGGGGGAGTGATCAGTATTTTTTTTTTTTTTTTTTTTATACACAGTTTGCTTATAGCAAAGAATTACTTTGCTATAAGCAAGCATTTAGCTGAATGAAATCGATTCATTCAGCTTTTTTTTTTTTTTTTTTTTTGTGCTTAGCTGTGATTTGGTCACAGCTAATCACATGACATGTGCATGGTGACCTGCTGTGACCATTCACAGCTAGGCACTAGTATACATGGATGGCATCATGAATGAAGCCATCCATTGTATACAACTATCATGTGACCTGCTGTGATTGGTCACAGCAGGTCACATGGTACCAGCTACGGGAGCCGGTACTCGGATCTGTCATCGGCCGTGTCCGAGGTGCACGGCCCGTGACAGATCCCCTGCTGCGCCGCTCTGCTGTGCCGCAAACTGCGCATGTGCGGGAGCACGCCAAATGGCGTGCACCCGGAATTTAGGAGCGCATTTCAAGCCGCCAAACGGCCATTGGCCGGGCGGCTAATGGTTAAATAATGTAAAAACAATCTTAGAGGGGTTAGTTGTCACCTATAGTGCTTCAGATCTTATTTCCATGTTCCCGCGGCCGTAGGGAAATAAGAAAGTATCTCTGATAATTAGCACCACAACAACACTACAAATCAGTTAGTATGCAGTATATAATATCAGTATCAATACCCAAACAGTTATATTAATCATTGTCCAGATAACCTTCCTACACTATCCTAACCACACAATAAAATGTTAGAAATCTTAATAGGTTTTAAATATAAAAGAAAATTAAGGTATTCTGACGCAGTCTCACCACTCCCAGAATTTTGATTTCTGAGGTCTCCCAGTGGGATACAGTTGGGGAAAAGAAAAATGTTTCCGGTCAGTCAGGCACCAGAATTTGGATCAGCAGCAGAGTCTCTGGCGAAAGTCTTTTCCCTCCAAAATAGACCGTCAAAAAACAAAATGGCAGCTGGAAGTTCTCAGCAAAATAGCAGCATGTAGCGGGTAGCAAGTGAGTATAGTATGAGGATTAAAAAGGGAAGTATCTAGAGTAAAGTTTTGAAAAGTAAGTACAGTATCTCAGTGAAGTATCAAGTCTGAAGTCTAGTCTGAAGAAGTGAAGTATGAAGTGTGAAGAAGTGAAGTAGTCTGGTATGAAGTATATTCCATCAAGTGTGTGGCATCTTTTATATGGTCGAGGTCCATTGTTCTGAGGGACCTCCCAATGGGCTTGTTGATTGGACGGCTTAGAAGTTTGAGTGACTTAGACGTTCCTTACCTGTCCACCGGGGACAATCAGGTATCACGAATGAACTGGTGATCTTAATGATGACTCACCCTTTATATAAAAAGTATATCTTTCTAGATAAAATATATGGGTCCTATTAAGGTCCTGTATAAATGACTTTCCCCAATATCTCTGGAATAAGGACCATAGAAATAAGTGAATAGATTTGGTGTCTCAGTTTCCTGATATGAGCTGTATTTTGATTGCTGATTTTTGTCCTGAAATGGTGGATCTCTGTATAATGATGTCATCATTTGTTCTGAATTATCTTGTGTGCCTAATTCCCGTTCATCAGATGATTTATACCGTCTCTCTCTCCATCTTGATGTAGACACAGGTGTTGTATCTTTATTTTGATATATGTCATTTACCCCACTCACAAACCATCTCATATCCTATGACTTCATGATATTCAGTTGAGTGATCTGCAGTATCCAACTTTATTAAATGGATCTTGGTGTGTTGGTATATACCTGTGATAATATTTCAGTTTAGATATACACCAAGATTTTTGGTAATATATTACCTGAATTAAGTCTTTCCTCATGAAAAGTGTAAAGTTCACAGAGATATGGCATAGGAAGCCTCTAGTTACTAGCAGTATTGTGTGATCATGAGAGTACACATCCAGTTGGGTTTTATTGAGACCTCTGACTCACTATATTGAGTTTCCCTAAGACCTGTGATTCACTTTAATTGAGGTTGACCTCCTGGCTTTTCATAGACAGTTGTGCTTGTTTGGCTAACAAACATCTTGCAAGGTCTTGGGAAAACCATAGTAAATAATACCGAGTCCCACAATTGTCAATTTATGGTACTTTGTGTTTGAGAATCTGCCAGTCTCAAATAGTGTATTTGTCTCCATTGTATTTTAAACAGGCCTCATCCACTCATTGTTTATGGTGGCTTCCTGGATGGGTCACCTGAAGTTTATCAATGAGTTAGCCCAGCAATGGGCAAACTACGGCCCGACGGACCTTTTAACCTGGCCCGCGGAGCGTGATGTGAGGCTGTCAGGATGTGTGTAGGCGGGGCAGCGTGAGGAACGTGAGGGGAGCTAGGCTCCTCTCACAGTTCGCCCTGAAGACCGGAAAGGCGTGGGAACACGGCGAGAGGAACGCGCGGAGCAAAGGTAAGTAAATTGACACAGGGGGGACTTACTATAGGGGGGATGAATTACTATATGGGGGATGAATTACTATAGGGGGGATGAATTACTATAGGGGGGATGAATTACTATATGGGGGATGAATTACTATGGGGGATGAATTACTATGGGGGATGAATTACTATGGTGGATGAATTACTATATGGGGGATGAATTACTATGGGGGATGAATTACTATGGGGGATGAATTACTATATGGGGGATGAATTACTATATGGGGGATGAATTACTATGGGGGATGAATTACTATATGGGGGATGAATTACTATATGGGGGATGAATTACTATAGGGGATGAATTACTATATGGGGGATGAATTACTATAGGGGGGATGAATTACTATATGGGGGATGAATTACTATAGGGGGATGAATTACTATATGGGGGATGAATTACTATGGGGGATGAATTACTATATGGGGGATGAATTACTATGGTGGATGAATTACTATATGGGGGATGAATTACTATGGGGGATGAATTACTATGGGGGATGAATTACTATATGGGGGATGAATTACTATGGGGGATGAATTACTATATGGGGGATGAATTACTATATGGGGGATGAATTACTATGGGGGATGAATTACTATATGGGGGATGAATTACTATATGGGGGATGAATTACTATGGGGGATGAATTACTATATGGGGGATGAATTACTATGGGGGATGAATTACTATATGGGGGATGAATTACTATATGGGGGATGAATTACTATATGGGGGATTAATTACTATGGGGGATGAATTACTATATGGGGGATGAATTACTATATGGGGGATGAATTACTATATGGGGGATGAATTACTATATGGGGGATTAATTACTATGCTTACTATGGGGGAATATTACTATACTTACTGTGGATGACACATACACATCATTCATCTACTCTTGGTCTGGCCCCCGGGTCCAATATATGAACCCATTGCGGCCCTCAAGTCAAAAAGTTTGCCCACCCCTGAGTTAGCCCATCACAGTCAGTTTAGGATTTTCTTTTGGGTAATATCATTTTCCTTCATTTTCCTTAATAAATAGTCCAAAAATCACTACATCAGGATGTGGGGTCCCTTGGTATCCTCACATGTAATGTGGGACTGTTGGTCCTGCGTTGTATGTAATGACATCAGAATGCTGCAACAAGCCTATACCCTGCGTAGTGTGGGGGTCCTGTGGGGGGAAATTATACCTCAGCCTGAAGTGGGGCTTTAATAAAATGGAGACCTGAATGGAGAGGTGAGGAGGATTCTGGGAATATCATTTGATGTGACTATTTGTGTTCAGATGTAGAGTTTTCCTCCTGTGAAGTCTGGAGATCATATGACATCACATTGCCTCCACCTCCCTCCCTGATAGAAGAGAGAAAGAAGAAGAAGATTCTAGAAGTCACCAGAGAGATCACTGAGCTGCTGACAGGAGAGGTGAGCGGTGCCGGGAATTCTGGGACATTCTCCAGTAACAGACAAGGGATGTGTCTGGATGGTGACTGTATCATTGTGTGTGTCAGGTTCCTATAAGGTGTCAGGGTGTCACTGTCTATTTCTCCATGGAGGAGTGGGAGTATTTAGAAGGACACAAGGATCTCTACAAGGACGTCATGATGGACAATCAGCCGCCCCTCACATCACCGGGTAAGAGGAGACTTTATTGTAAAGGAGAGAGCAGTACGGAGGATCCACCTAGATCCCCCATCATCTGATAAACACATAGAAACAATGGATTCAGTCAGTGTGTGTGTTTCCTACAGATGGATCCAGTCATGGGAACCCACCAGAGAGATGTCCCCGTCCTCTGTATTCCCGGGATTCCACACAGGAAGGTCACACCATCCCTCACCATCATCAGGTAGATGATGACAATTATTGGTAGTTGTGATTTATACACAGCATGTTTGTTACAATGAATGTTTTATTATATCTTTCAGAGTGGAATCCTCGGGGATGATAATATTGATGTTAAAGAAGAGTATAAAGAGGAGGATGAGGAGTATGGAGTGATGGAGGAGTTTTCAGAAGGACACAAGGATATGATGGAGCCACCTAATACCAGGAACCCACCAGTCCCCCCATCCTCTGTATTCCCAGGATTCCACACAGGAAGATCACCATTACAAGGTTGGGATAGATCATCTAGAGAATGGTCTCGTGGAGAAAAGTTGTGCATTTTTCATGTGAGTTTCTATTTAACAGATGATTTTTTTTCTTGGTTTAGGTTCAAGATCTGATAGATGTAAAAGTTGAGGTGAAAGCAGAAGAAGAAGAAGAGGCGTATGTGAGGGATGATCAGCAGTCTATGGAGGAGGATGGAATAACGGGGACATTTATAGAGGAGGACACTCCTACAGAGATCAGCACAGGTGGGTCATGAACACTAAATCCATTCCTCCACCCATACTGCTCACTGATTGGTCCAGAGTAGGGCGGGGACTGGGTGATATCAGCCTGTAATCCCCTGGTCACTTTCCTGAGCTGTGTTCCCCGTCCTGTATTCCTGGATTTCTCTCGGATAATCTTCCTTCTCTGTGCTGCAGACACAATTTATGTATCTAGACTGGATTTATGGAGGTTCTGGGGTTCAGCTGGCAGCAAAATGTTCATTTTCACCATAGGTGTAGCTCTACCTAGGCCCATGGGACATGTGAGTTGGGTATTCTCCCCCATGTTCGGGTCTAGTAAGATCTCTGACAGAACAATTCTCCCAATAGTGTTCCTTGCTCTGTTATCTGCTGGCTGTGCCGGGTGGAGGGATATGTCTGTAGTGTCTCAGACCCAAGTCACTGAGTGCAGTCTCAGGAGATGGGAGGCAGCGG
This sequence comes from Staurois parvus, assembly GCF_062004578.1. Lineage (NCBI taxonomy): Eukaryota > Metazoa > Chordata > Amphibia > Anura > Ranidae > Staurois > Staurois parvus. Next base: position 1,031,062 of record NW_028318367.1, read on the forward strand.
TGTGGGATCTCTGCAACTTGTCTTAAATAAACAGTTAAAGTGGTTGTAAACCCTCCATATACCCAGTGCAGTGACTGGCCTCAGGTGATACACAGAGATGAAACAAATCCTCCTACATACGTTGTACCTGTTTATCTGGTGCACTCTTCTCTATATTTGTTCAAAGTATAGAATTTATACAGCTTGTCTAACAAGTCAGAAAAAAGAGGGCAGAGAGCTGAAGCCATTCTCTTCAGAGCTCAGTGAAGTGAACTCTGAGAGATGATTGGTGGGAAGGGACACACCCCCTTCACACAGGAACAGAGCTAAGGCTGTCAATTACAGGCTGTGTGCTGGAGCTCCCTTCCCTGTCATCTTTTTTCTCTTGGTGTCAGGAAGACTTGTCATAAGTGATTCATGCTGATCGCAGAGGAAGGAGACAGCAGACAGAAATTACACTTAGTTCTCCGGACCAAGACTAGTACACACTGTAGAGGGATATGTTTGTTCATATTCCATGTCTGAGGGTTACAACCCCTGTAAGTGATCTCTGATTACTAAACACCAATTTGATGTGATCCTTACACTATTTATTAGTGTGGCCCCCTTGTCCTGAATAGAGGTACTATGTGGGTTTAGTTTGTGGCTGGGCTGTACTTGGCTCAGGCTGATTGTATAGTTCTTCACTTGGTTTCTCCCTAAGTTTAGGTTGTCTTGTGATGTCTCACTGTGGCCAGTAGATGTCACTGCTATCACTGGACATAGGATGAGATTCCACCAACCAACTAAAGCAGTGGTTCTCAACCTTTCTAATGCCGCGACCCCTTAATACAGTTCCTCATGTTGTGGTGACCCCCAACCATAAAATTATTTTCGTTGCTACTTCATAACTGTAATTTTGCAGTGGGAGGAATAGTGCCACATCATTGGTGTCAGTGGAAGGAGTAGTGCCCCATCACTGATGTCAGTGGGGGGAATAGTGCCCCATCATTGGTGTCAGTGGGAGGAATAGTGCCCCATCATTGGTGTCAGTGGGGGGAATAGTGCCCCATCATTGGTGTCAGTGGGGGGAATAGTGCCCCATCATTGGTGTCAGTGGGGGGAATAGTGCCCCATCATTGGTGTCAGTGGGGGGAATAGTGCCCCATCATTGGTGTCAGTGGGGGGAATAGTGCCCCATCATTGGTGTCAGTGGGGGGAATAGTGCCCCATCATTGGTGTCAGTGGGGGGAATAGAGCCCCATCATTGGTGTCAGTGGGGGGAATAGTGCCCCATCATTGGTGTCAGTGGGGGGAATAGTGCCCCATCATTGGTGTCAGTGGGGGGAATAGTGCCCCATCATTGGTGTCAGTGGGGGGAATAGTGCCCCATCATTGGTGTCAGTGGGGGGAATAGTGCCCCATCATTGGTGTCAGTAGGGGGAATAGTGCCCCATCATTGGTGTCAGTGGGGGGAATAGTGCCCCATCATTGGTGTCAGTGGGGGGAATAGTGCCCCATCATTGGTGTCAGTGGGAGGAATAGTGCCCCATCATTGGTGTCAGTGGGAGGAATAGTGCCCCATCATTGATGTCAGTGTGGTGGAGGGGGAAATAGTGCCCCATCTTTGGGGTCAGGGGGGGAATAGTGCCCCATCGTTGGTGTCGGTGGGGGGAGGAATAGTGCCCCATCGTTGGTGTCAGTGGGGGGAATAGTGCCCCATCATTGGTGTCAGTGGGGGGAATAGTGCCCCATCATTGGTGTCAGTGGGGGGAATAGTGCCCCATCATTGGTGTCAGTGGGGGGAATAGTGCCCCATCATTGATGTCAGTGTGGTGGAGGGGGAAATAGTGCCCCATCTTTGGGGTCAGGGGGGGGAATAGTGCCCCATCGTTGGTGTCGGTGGGGGGAGGAATAGTGCCCCATTCTTGGTGTCAGTGGGGGGAGGAATAGTGCCCCATCGTTGGTGTCAGTGGGGGGGAGGAATAGTGCCCCATCGTTGGTGTCAGTGGGGGGGGAGGAATAGTGCCCCATCATTGGTGTCAGTGCGGGGGGGGGGGGGAGGAAATAGTGCCCCATCATTGGTGTCAGTGGGAGAAATAGTGCCCCATCGTTGGTATTAGTGACACAAATGATGGGGCACTATTCCTCCCACTGACACCAATGATACTTACCTTGCTGACCCCTGCTCCAGCCTGGGCTCGCTCTCTCACTTACCTGTCAGCTGTCTTCCTTCTCTGGCCGCTCTCCTCTTCACTTACTCCGGCAGTTCCCTCGATCTTCTCTACGCGCGCGCTGCCGCTCGGCTCCTCCTCTCCAAGCTCCACCTCCTCGCCGGTGATTGGCCGCCTGTGTGCCTCTCCTGAGCTACAGTTCCGGTGGCCAATCAGCGGCGAGGAGGCGGAGTTGTTGAGGGATCCCGGAGGTGTGGCCAGGTGACAGGGCAGCGTGTCATCCCGCCCACACATCGACTGAGTCAGAGGAGCGGTGTCTCGGTTCCTAAGACCATCGGAAATATGTGTTTTCCGATGGTCTTAGGCGACCCCTGGGAAATGGTCGCGACCCCCAGGTTGAGAACCGCTGAACTAAAGGGATATTAAACCACAAATGTCCCATATTGCAGCTTACCAATCATGGGATGTGTCAGCTGCATTCCTTTTCTTTGGCTTTTTTCCCTGTTTTCACCTGGTGATCTGGCCAGTAACACACCTTCTGTATTAGAGCGCCCCCACTGTGGAGACAGCAGCATGGTCAGTCTGGGGGGAGGGGAGTGTTAGATGTATTAGCAGATATAAAAACAGTAACTAATTGAAGCCAAACTCCAGCTCACACTTCATATTCAGTTTCATCAAACTGTTTTTTTTCCTTTATGGATAAAAGTTTTACATGAATAAATAAAAGCTGATCATTGTGGTAGAGAGGCCAGAGACAATACGATCAGGGCCATAAATATTCATCATTGGTTGACACAAAAAAAGAAATCTGGCTTCTTCCTCTCCCTAGATGCGGAGAAGGCCTTTGATAGATTGGCATGGGACTACATGGAGGCTGTTCTGACGGGTCTTGGGCTCCCTCCACGACTCTTGACCTTTATTATGTCTTTATATGCAATGCCAATGGCCAGAGTGAGAGTCAACGGCCTCCTTTCAGACGCCTTCTCGATCGGCAATGGGATCAGACAGGGTTGTCCATTATCCCCCCTACTATTCATTCTCACATTGGAACCCTTTTTGAATTGCATTAAACAGACTGACAGTATTAAAGGGATTTTGATCAATGACAAAGGTTATAAGGTAGCAGCTTTTACTGATGACATCTTACTTTTCCTGACAGAACCACATATCACGCTACCTAATCTACTACACATTTTCAGATTGTTTCAATACTTGGCCAACTTTAAAATAAACTCCACTAAATCCCAGGCCCTAAATGTCTCCCTGAACAAGGATGCCATCAAACAAGCAACAAGGAATTTTCCCTTTGCATGGCAATCCGAGGCCATCACGTATTTAGGAGTTCAATTGCCGACCCACCTTACAGAGCTCTATACTAAAAACTTCTTCCCCCTCATATGTAACATCACCAAAGATCTTCAGACGTGGGACAAACTGTTTTTCTCTTGGTTTGGCAGAGCTGCTATCCTTAAGATGAACGTACTCCCTAGACTTCTATACTACTGCAAACGATCCCAATCAAATTACCCAATTCCTTTTTTAAGTCTTACAAAACACTGTGTACCTCATTTCTATGGGGTAACAAACGCCCCAGAATGGGCTTCGACCAACTCACTATGCCTAAGAAGAGCGGAGGTATTGGACTACCTGACATCACCCGCTACTACAAAGCTTGTCACCTGGCAAGAATAGTAGATTGGTTGACAAATTGCAACCGTAAGGCTTGGGTTAACTTAGAAGCTGCATTTTCGGGGACCCCGCTAGCAACTGCCACTTGGCTGAAAAACACCCACATCCCACCTGAGTTCAGGGAACATCCTCTCATAGGACCCACTCTATCATGTTACTATCAGATGAATCAGAAAAACGGTTTCTCTTCCACCCCTGGCCCACTCACTCTGATCAAATTGAACCCAGACTTCCCACCCGGTATGTCGAGTGCCTTTCTTGCCGGGTATAGCTCCACAGACAATTTGAGGATACATCATCTTTTGAAAGACAAGACACTCTTATCCAGAGACCTCATTCTAAATAAATGGCCATCCCTGACCCTGACACCGTGGATGTACAGACAACTCCACCACTTTATACATAGCTCTTCACATCTAACAGACTACACTAGACCACTTACCCCATTTGAAAAACTATGCTTTACAGATTCTCCCCAGAGACATGTTGTATCCCAGCTATACACATGCCTCGAAAACACGATTGATCTTCCGTCCCGAAAAGCTTGCAGGGCCTGGAGCTCCGACCTGCAACTCCAACTATCACCAGAAGACTGGGATCACATTTATGAACACATTCATGAAGGGTCCATCTGTGTCTCCACACAGGAAAACAACTTCAAACTATACTCTAGATGGTACAGAGTACCTTCCCTGCTTCACAAATGGGATCCTAATGTCTCAGATTCGTGTTGGAGATGCCACCAGGCAATAGGTACACTCTTGCATGTATGGTGGGATTGCCCTTTGATAAAGCTCTTCTGGAGAAAAGTTCAAACCATAATTACACAAGTGACTACGTATGCCCTAGACCTCTCCCCCGCACAATTCCTGCTCCACCACTCCTCACTCTCTTTTAGGACGTACCGTAAATCACTGGCCTTGTATATGGTGAACGCAGCAAAACAGTGTATCCCAGTTCCACACATGTCCCTACTATTCGAGAATGGTTTACTAGGATCAACAAAATTGAGGAAATGGAGGAACTGATTTCTGTGGAGCAGGAACGACCCGAGAGATTTAGGAGGACATGGGGCTGTTGGAGTCACTTCCAAACCACCACTACCTACCACACAACACTGCATGTCCAATCTAGACCCCCAGACTGAATGGTTAGACATAATGATGTGTTAGAGAATGCCAGGTTCATCAAGGCTGTTTTTGAATTACAGTTGGATGGGGTGAAAGTTTTCAGCATAATGTGTCGTCTGAGTTTTTGACCCACATTTTGCCCTACTGATTGACTATACGTATATTATATGCTGAGCTAAATGAAGACTTTATCGGCTCCTACATAAGGATATGATCTATTTATCTGCAATTATCTATTCTCCCCTTGCCTCCTCTCCCTTCCACAAAATTATATACATTTATTTTTTCTCCTCTCCCCCCCCCCAATTACACCACGTCGCACTCCTCTCTTTAACTGTCCTATTCTTTCAGACTTCTCTTCATTCTTCTTTTTGTATACACTCTTATCATTTACTTAGCCCCAACAGAATATAGCAATTATTTTCTTACAAATGCAAATACTTCCATGTAACACACATTCTATTAATCCGGATACACAACACGGAACATGCACACTGTTCTAGGCTACCCTTGCCCAACACTTTGTACACCCGCAACCTAAGAGCTCATTATTACACAACACGGAACATACACACTTTTCTAGGCTACCCTTGTCCAACACTTTGTACACCCTCAACCTAAGAGCTCATTATTACACAACACGGAACATACACACTGTTCTAGGCTACCCTTGCCCAACACTTTGTACACCCGCAACATAAGAGCTCATTATTACACAACACGGAACATGCACACTGTTCTAGGCTACCCTTGCCCAACACTTTGTACACCCGCAACCTAAGAGCTCATTATTACATGGGTCAGTTTCTATTATTATTTACATTAATTCAGCTAATATACTCTTCATATTTGCAGATATGTAATATACATCTGTCCTATTGCATTGTTATGCTCTGATTGCACTGTAGTCTTCATCTCTGACCCGTCTGCAATACGGGATGCTGTTTACTGTGTCTATACTCAGACTGCGATCCGTAGTTGTGTTTGCCTTGCTATGACCCTTTTTTTCTTCTAATAAAATACTTTTTGGAACTAAAAGCTGATCATTGTAAACCCCCTGTCAGTGGTAAATGGTCTGCCTCATCCCTGGAACTGATACATTCTGCTGCAGAGTTTTTATAAAACAGATTTACTGGCTAGATCACCAGATGAATATAGAAGAAATCCTGAAAAAGAAAACTAATACTGTATAGTCCTAACTTTTGTATCCTATATGGTAAGTTGTACATTACACACTATAGGCCTTAATGATTTTTCACCCATTTCCTCCCAGCTGGACATTTTATATTGGATGATGTGATTGGAGCACAGACTTTTACATGGTGATAATAATGTGATAACATCCTCCAACTTTGGACCCTTAAACAGAAAGTGATAATGAGGGAGGAGTCAATACCCCAATGATGGTGGTCTTCAGGATCAGTCCAGTCTTCATCTTGGTTGTTCTCCCCCCATCCTCACTCTCTGACCTCTGGTGGGGCTCAGCCCCACTGTTCTTCATGACTAAATCATGGACTAAATAAGGAAGTGCAGTACTTCTTGTGTTGGGAAGATGGCGATGAGTGATAGAGGGGGTGGGGACCCTCGTCCTATAATCCCCTCATCACTGTCCCTCCTATAAAAGACAGTTCTGGTTGTTTCCTCACTCTCTGACTAAGGTCCATGAATAAAGAAATGACCTGGTAGGAGATCAGAGGAGCCATTTCCTAGTTCCCTTGAGGGTGGAATTGTAAGCTCCTTAGAGACCAAGCTTCCTGATGTGGGCGGAGTCCTGGTTTGGAGGAACCAATCGGCTCCTGTCTAGTAATCCTCTTTGTCTTTGTATTTTAGTCCATGGCCGGGAGATGAGGAAAACCTCCGAGGATTGTCTCACTTTGTCTCCAGACTGGAAAGTAGAAGATGAGGACATCACACAGTATAGTCCAGGAGAAAACCCGGCTCCCTCCAATGTCCATCCGGCACCACCCAGTGTAGATGGACCATCGGATTCCTCGTATCCTGAGGAACCTCAGACTGTGTGGGACCGGGCCGGCCTTCCAACAGGGAAAAGCTTCTCCTGTACTGAGTGCGGGAAATGTTTCCATTATAAATCCCAACTTAATAGGCATAAAAGATGTCACACGGGGGAGAAGCCGTATTCCTGTCCTGAGTGCGGGAAATGTTTTTCAGATACGTCCAGTCTTTACAGACATCAAAGATCTCACACGGGGGAGAAGCCGTATTCCTGTTCTGTGTGCGGGAAATGTTTTTCACAGAAGTCCGATCTTTACACACATCAGAGATCTCACACAGGGGAGAAGCCGTATTCCTGTCCTGAGTGCAGGAAATGTTTTTCAGACAAGTCCAATCTTTACACACATCAGAGAACTCACACGGGAGAGAAGCCATATTCCTGTCCTGAGTGCAGGAAATGTTTTTCACAGAAGTCCCATCTGTACAGACATCAGAGATTTCACACGGGGGAGAAGCCTTATTCCTGTCCTGAGTGCGGGAAATGTTTTGCACAAAAATCAGATCTTGTCAAACATGAAAGGTCTCACACAGGTGAGAAGCCGTATTCTTGTCCTGACTGTGGTAAATGTTTTTTAAATAAGTCCAGTGTTTACACACATCAAAGATCTCACACAGGGGAGAAGCCGTATTCCTGTCCTGAGTGTGGGAAATGTTTTTCAGTGAAGTCCCATCTTTCAAGACATCAGAGATCTCACATGAGGAGAAGCCACTTCCCTGTCCTGAGTGAGAGAAATTTTCCTCACTGAAGTCCTGTCTTCCTGTACATCAGGGGTCCCACACAACAGGTGTATTAGTGCCTTGGGTGCGGGAAATGTCTTCTAGATGAATGTTGCTGGACATCCCAGCTCTCATGTGGGGAAGAAGCACACCCTGATATACACCTCAGATATACTCCATGGCTGATCTTCATCATGGAAGAAACAGTCCATAAGGAGATCAGAGGTCCCCAAAGACATGGATGAAGTGTGGGACCGGGTCAGCCATTGATATCAGGAGAAGAGTAAAAATGGAGTCCTGCCCTGTGATTGGCTGAGTACATTTTGTGGTGGGAGATTTCACAAACACTTGGAGGTCTGTATAAAAATAAATATTTCTACCTCCTGTATACCGGACACTTCCCCCCCCTTCCTGCCCAGGCTGACTGGTAACTATCAGCGCTCACTTTGAATGACAATTACACAGTCATGCAACATTGTACTCAAATTATATTTTTGTAATTTTTTCACACAAATAGATATTTATTTTGGTGGTATTTAAACACCACTTTTTACCATTTTTGCTTGTTTCCTGTTTTTACAAATAAATGGTCTTTCCTTATAAATGTAGACAAAGGTGTATTCTGCGCCATTTCTTGGGTACAATAACCCCAATCAGTGTCTATGATTCAGTGTGTAGGAGAGTTATAGAGTCTACAAACTATGGGAGAGATGTCTGAAAATCCATCATGTCTGATGACGGCAGATCTCATTTCTGAGGATCAAAAACACCAGAACGGTACAAATTGTCAGAACTTTATCTGTGAGGAAATAATCCGTATACAATTCATGGAAACAGGCGGGATCTGGAATGAAGGAGATTCCCTACTAATTCTCACAAAGTAACCGACATCCCAGTTCTGTATTTGTGATAATTGGAAGACAAAATAAAACACAATAATGTGCAAAAATATATATTTATTAATAATATAAATCAGTACAAAATGGGGATGAAATATAATAGGTGATGATAAATAATAAACAATACAAGATAACAGTACAATGATCTAATCCACAATAATGGGGAGAAATACAAGCCAGCAATTACTTCCAAATATTAATGAATTACATCCGACTGTCTGGAAATGTCGTGTAAGAAATCAGTAACTCAGCAACATGTGACAACAGATATACAAATCCCCCCGTGATCTCTCTACACCCAGATATTCAACGCTCAACGTGTACCTTGCCATGACTTGATCTGGAATCCCATACACAGGCCAATCCAATCCGCTTACAATCTGAGATGAAGATGTAATGTTACATGAAGTAGTCTGCCTTGTCATATATATATACTGTATACATCCGGATAAACCATTGACTAGAAGCCAGAATCAGCTTCAGGGATATGTAAAATCAATCTTCCCCAGAGGAGGGAAATGATAATAATTTATACTGCAGGTAAAATGACGTCACATCCCCTCCTGTGCTCACCAGAACCGTTATCGGACTAAACAATGTATCTGGAGATATAAGGGGAGTACAAGTTATCTGAGGAAAATGAAAGTTCTAGTTCCCAATATGGACTGTATGGTGTCAGTGATGTCAGCTTTCAGTGCGCTCACTTCAGGGGGTGTCTGTGTCCGTCTGTTGCCCCTTGTCTCCTGTCTTGTGAGGTCTTGTTTTGTGATGTGTGTCCTCCTCTCTGTCCGTCTCTTACTTTTATCCCTCCAAATAAAACCTAGGCGGGCAAAGCTCATCTCTCCTCACAATGACGTCAGACTAGGTGCTATTTTCTCTACTAATTGATTTCAGTGACCTGAAGGGGGCAGTATAGGATGAGGAATTCTCTGACATGTCTTCTGGAACATGACAAGGGTTGACCTTTAACCTCGGCTGGTAAGGACATGACTACATTTAGAGAGAACTGCTTTTCTGCCAGGTTTGGTGTCACACAGACTGGTACCCATGTCACTGCTAATAATTTATTACTGAAAGTGGTTGTAAACCTAAAAAACACAAATCCGTCTAATCCTGCAGTTGGGTAGATTTTACCTTTACTGAGCCATTCAGCTTAGTCTGGTATCTTGAAGCAATCCCTTTCTCCAGACATCCCACCTGATCTTCTGAGCAGAATAAATCTGACACCAGCAGAAATATGGTGTCACCACACCCCTTCTCCTGTGAGTGACAGGCTGTGCTGAGGATGAGACCAGTATGAGCCTCCATGTAATACACTGCAAGGGGTGGGGGAGGGGGTGTCCTCTCCATGCTGGTCTCTGCCTTCACAAGATCCACAACTCAGCACTCATCAGCACCAGTGATTGTTCTTGAGCCGAGGATGGAGGGGGGTATAACTGGGGGATTGTGTGACATCATATCTCCGCCTACTATTCTCTGGTCCTAAGCCACGCCCACAGACCAGCAGTTTTTGGAGGGCTGAGACAAGCTAAAGGAGCATTTTTCTGAGGTACACTCACAGCTGTATGGATGTTTACATTAAAATGTATTCATTTATGGCAAAAAGTAAATTTTTTAAATATTTGGGTTTACAACCACTTTAAGTGATTCTGGAGAAAAAAAATCTAGTAATATATATCAAGTAATGTATTAATTAAGTGATTCTGGAAAAGAAAACAAATCTACCTAAATATCCTACAAAAAGATGAGGTCATTATACTGAGACTTCTTATCTCACGTCTTCTGTAACATAACAACGTTGTCATACAATGAACTCAAACTGATACTTTATAATGTTACAAACAGAATATCCCCAATATATCAATATGTATTCATTGTTAAACCATTTCATATAAATATATGTATGTGGAAATGGAATCTAGTAATATAAACCTGGATGACATAAGTAAGCAAGCATTCACTTCATGTAATACTAATAATAATACAATTGACATTTTTGGATCAGATATTCCTGTCACATAATAATAACACCATATACAATGTAAGGTATAATATGCACTCTTTCCAGAGGATCATGGGAAATAATCATTGTGACCAGTTCTTGTGTCCTTTGTTCAGTCTAGACATGGACTCATCCATTTATCTTACCACTTGGTATCATGTCTAGTCTTCATCTTGTAGCCGTCTGATCCCACCATACCTCCCCCCAGATTTATAACCTGGGAACATAAGCTGTAACCACCTTGGAATGCTCTTAGAATCTGTGTTCAGAAACCATGAAATAGAATATACAGAACAAAATGGCTTCCAGCATGTCCATGTAGAGATGATAAGTTCAGCCTTCCTGTTTCATTCTGTGAGCCCAGAACAGTTCCGACAACCTGGTGATCTATGATTGGCTCATAACCCTGTGTTGTGGTATCCTGTAGGCACCTGCTGATCTACGATTGGCTCATATCCCTGTGGGGTGATAACCTGTAGGCACCTGCTGATCTATGATTGGCTCATAACCCTTTGGACTGGTAACCTGTAGGCACCTGATGATCTACGATTGGCTCATATCCCTGTGGGGTGGTAACCTGTAGGCACCTGCTGATCTACTATTGGCTCATATCCCTGTGTATCCTGATCAGATGATGATTGCAGAACTCCCAATGTTGTTCATGTAATGGAGTGCACAGTGTGTTCCATCCAAGAAGGGCAGCAAGGTAGAAGCCGGCAATTACAGGCCAGTAAGTCTAACATCGGTGGTAGTCAAGTTAATGGAATCACTCCTGAAAGGAAGGATCATTGATCATCTAGAAACACACAACTTGCTGGATCCAAAGCAGCATGGCTTTACTGAGGGCAGATCATGGCAGACTCATCTGATTGGACTTTTTGACTGTATTACCATCATTTTGGACCAGGGTGGTGCTGTGGACATAGAATATCTTGATTCCAGCAAGGCATGTGATATGGTTCCACATAATGATCTAATACAGAAGTTGGACAAGCTAGGACTTAGCCCTTGGGTGGTTCAGTGGATGTGCAGTTGGCTAAAGGAGAGATACCAGAGTGTGGTTGTAAATGGGGTTCACTCGGAACAGAGAGCAGTCACTAGTGGTGTACCCCAAGGTTCTGTACTGGGAGCTGTTCTATGTAATCTATATGTAAGGGATATAACTAAAGGGTTGTTGGGTAAGGGGATGTCTCTTTGCTGAGGACACAAAGGTGTGTAATAGGGAGGATATCCCTGGAGGTGTCTGTAACATGGAACAGGATTTGGCATTGCTGGATGATTGGTCAAAAAAGTGGAAATTTCAGTTCAATGTTTCTAAATGTAACATAATGCACCTAGGGAAAAAGAATCCCTTGAGAGAGTACAACATGGGGGTTATGTTGCTTGCCAGCACTTCAGAAGAAAAGGATTTGGGTTACTTATTTAGATCTTTATATCACTATAGAGGTCACCAGCAGGAGGAAGGAGGTCCCGATTCCCCTATATAGGTCTTTATATCACTAGAGGGGTCACCGGCAGGAGGAAGGAGGTCCTGATTCCACTATATAGATCTTTATAGCACTAGAAGGGTCCCTTCAGGAGGAAGGAGGTCCCGAATCCTCTATATAGATCTTTATATCACTAGAGGGGTCACCGGCAGGAGGAAGGAGGTCCCGATTCCCCTATAGAGATCTTTCTATCACTAGAGGGGTCACCGGCAGGAGGAAGGAGGTCCCAATTCCCATATATAGATCTTTATATCACTAGAGGGGTCACCGGCAGGAGGAAGGAGGTCCCGATTCCCCTATAGAGATCTTTCTATCACTAGAGGGGTCACCGGCAGGAGGAAGGAGGTCCTGATTCCTCTATGTAGATCTTTATATCACTAGAGGGGTCACCGGCAGGAGGAAGGAGGTCCCGATTCCTCTATATAGATCTTTATATCGCTAGAGGGGTCACCGGTGGGAGGAAGGAGGTTTTAATTCCTCTATATAGATCTTTATATCACTAGAGGGGTCACCGGCAGGAAGAAGGAGGTCCCGATTCCTCTAGATAGATCTATCACTAGAGGGGTCACCAGCAGTAGGAAGGAGGTCCCGATTCCTCTATATAGATCTTTCTATCACTAGAGGGGTCACCAGCAACCTCATTTAGAATACTGTGTCCAGTTCTGGAGACCTCACTTACATAAAGGTATTGATAAGATAGAACGAGTCCAGAGACGGGGAATACAAATAGTGATATCAGGAGAGACTTCAGGAACGTAACATGTCCAGTCTGGAGGAGAGAAGGGAAAGGGGAGACATGACTGAAACCTTTACATACAACAAGGGAGTGAATAAGGTTCAGGAGGGCAGGATTTTCAATATGAAACCAAAATGAAGAACACGAGGACATGACCTCCAACTAACTGGAGGAAAGTTCACAACTAATCTCAGAAAGTAATATTTTACTGAAAGAGTAGTTGATGCCGGGAATACATTTCCAGTAGAGGTAGTGAGCCAGAGACAAATCACAGAGACCATCACAATAGTACACAATGGATGGCTATGAATGAAAGACATTTATTGTGTACAACTGTCATGTGATCACTGTGATTGGTCATAGCAATCACATGGTACTGGGCTGGCCTGGTACAATGATCTGTCATCTAGTGGACACAGCAGGTGACATATCAAGATACAGCAGAGTCGCTACACTTGGAGGACTTCATATGATGTCCACCCAGGATGGGAGAGATCCCGCTCAGCTGTCATTCTGCTATAGGCCTGGTGGGAAGCAGTTCATTACAGGGGACACTGTACAGGTTCTACATGTAGTCTCGGGGGTCCCTGTGGAAGTCCATGTGTGGACATTTCTACCTATGATAAATGACAGGCTAAACCCACCTGGAGACTTTCTCCACACCTGGAGTGTGCTGAGTTCTTGGAGAACGTCTACACAGTGTTTCCAGATTGGCTTTATCACCCCAACGAGCTCGCTCCAGTTCATGGATGTCATCATTATGTTTGGAGGATCTCACCAGTCAGGAGCCTTTCCTGTCATCCTACATGTTCCCTTCTGAGGATTGTTCTATCCTTCCAAACAAATGTATGAAATCATGGATGAGTCCTCCTTCTATGTGATCTAGAAGATCTTCAATCACAATGTCTTTATGGATGAAGTGGATGGCCCAGTTTATATATTATTTATTGCTTTACAGCTTTATTCCCTCCAGGATTCATTCTTTATTTATAGAACCATTCAAGGAAGTGTTCTTACTTTGAGAGATCTCCACCACCATTCCTCTGTGACCATTACATCCTTGTCATTTATGTCTAACATCTTCATTATGAGTGGATTGATAGATATTTTTATGCCTTTGGATTTATTTTTGCATTTTTTTTACCCAAAAAGATCTGTTTTGGAGGTCTCTGTTTTATTATGTATTTTGTTTTTATCTTGTGTTCTGTGTCTTTAAGACTTTTCTATCTGTAGTAAAATATATTATATAAACAGTTGGTTGCATAAGAGTTAGGTTTATTGTTTCTTACTGTTTTTTAGTTCTTTATGATCTTCTCTGGTATCTCTGTAAGGTAGATACAATGCTGGAATGGTCTTTAGGGGAAGTTTCTTGGGGCTGCTGTTTCTCTGAAATCCACAAGATGGGGATCTCATTTCTCCCCAGACAGGACTTCTTTATGGGATACAGACAGGAAGTGATGTCAGGTACAGACAGGAAGTGATGTCAGGTTCAGACAGGCCATTCCGAGAGGTGAGTTGGGAGGAAGCAGATCAGAGATATTTTGCTGCACTTGGCAGCAGAGGAGGTAATAAGATGTTATTTCCTATTTACACCCAGTAACCCCCGTCATGTTCGTCCTCTTCCTCCATAGTCATGTTCATCCTCTTCCTCCATCATCATGTCCGTCCTCTTCCTCCATAGTCACGTCCGTCCTCTTCCTCCATAGTCACGTCCGTCCTCTTCCTCCATAGTCATGTCCGTCCTCTTCCTCCATAGTCATGTCCGTCCTCTCCCTCCATAGTCACTGTGACGTCTTTTATCTCCAGCAGATGATGATACACACATATATAGTGTGGGAACCCAGATGAACCCCTTCAGGGGCAGAACATTCCCCCACTTCCGGGGCCGGAACATTCTCCTCATTGTGGAGATAAATTCTAGTAATATGGTCCTCTAAACAAACAGCACTGACAATAAATAGACAAGACAAGGACCATCCTGACCATACATGGCCTACAAAGGGCAATGATGACACTACACAGGCAGCCAATGGGCAATCATTACACTATGCAGCCAACACAATGATGGAGTGCTGGGGTCAGGAGTATGGAGCATAGGGCCCCTTACATTGCTGCTCAGGAGGAAGGAAACATTCCTTTTTAACAGAAAATGTACATAAATCTGAGGCTCTTTTAGGAATGTCCGGGGGTTTCAAAAATGAAAGGGACTTTATAGCGACTAAAACATTTAATATGTGTAACATTGTTCTGTTTATCTCCTCCTCCCCTCCCCCACCTGTCTCCAGCACCGCACCCGGGGACTAGCAGGGAGGGGAGATTCCTTGCAGTGTAATGAGAACCGATTGGCTGCTCCTCAGGAAAGGGGAGTGTCCGGCTTATCCTTCCTCCCTTTCACTCCCAGAGCCATTTTTGCAAACATTTAAAAAATCATTTTAGCCCTAAAGATGACACGAAACACCCAAAATATCGATTTTCTGAAAGTAGAGACTTTAGAGAATAAAATAGCGGCAGTTCTAATGTTTTATGTCAGAAAATATTATCACAAAGTCTAGGAAATGCCAAATTTCAGTAAAAAATACACTTAAGTTAATTTCAGGGCACAAAAAAGCAATAAATGACCCATTTATGTGTAACAATATAAAAGCCGAGGTTGCAGCGAGTAAATAGATATCCAACATGTCAAACCTTAAGTTGTGTGTGCTGAAATGGTGACAACCTTTAGTCCCCGGTATTATCTATAGGTGACACATTTATAGCCCCTTCTAGGTCATCAGTATGGAGTACGGAGGAGGTCTGCTCCTAGAATTTAATGGTGTGAACCTCCTGCACTCCTAACTCAATACTGATGACATAAAAAACTCCTAATAAGAGGAAGCTGCTACCATCTATCATATACCTTATGACAGGGAAATAACCAAAAACACAATAAATTGATGCAGCGCTACCTAATATATAAATAATAAGTGAATAGAAATACTGAATATACAAACATATAGTAATGAGTGATAATCATAGAATTATATACAGTGAAACCAATTCATGTGTAGAAGTGCCGGCTTTGTATAGTGTCCCCAATACTCAGTGTTAGCCGGATCGGCCCGGTCACTGCCAGCACTAGTGTTCAGCCCCTCCACTGTTCTTCACAGAAGATTTGTACCAATTGTGGGCCAAGGCAATTTATACACCACAATACATGGCCGCCACCCAAATTCAGCTCTTGTCACACAATTCACATGGAACTCTATCACCGTTTATGAAATTAAAACTTTTTGCGGCCGAACCCCCAACATGGACATTACAGAAAAGAATGAATTGCAGTCATATTGGTCCGCAGACCCGATTCATCGTATGTCCGTGTTCTCTGCTGGTACATATATGTCCAACATGGACCAGCAATGTACTGGAACGTCACTGGACTTGGAGTGGTTATACCGGGAGGATGCTTGCAGCTACAGGCATCATTCTAGTGCTGGTTTATTAGCTGGTGGGTGGCTTTCATGTAACAGTAATCCTAGTGGCCAATTAGCTGCAGAATTGTTTTTACAAACAGCGAGATGGGACATCATTATAAGTGATTTCCTATAGCAGCAAATCTGATGAGATGAATGAAGTGGGTGTAAAGTGGAAGCAGTGGATCTGCAGGGAGCAGCATCTTGAGCACAAAGCCCTTTATGTTGTGGATGGATTTGCACACGGTTCAGTTTCCTTCATTTATTGATAAACCCCATAAGACCAATGAAGTGGGTGTAAAGTGGAAGCAGTGGATGTGCAGAGAATAGGATTTGGAGCCCCGAGCTCTTTATCTCTGAATGTCTCCACATATTTGTAGTGTATTTGTGATGATTTCTGTGCACACACAATAGGACAGCGCTGTGACACATAATGCTCTTCTAGATGACAGGGAATCCTTCCCTTTGTTACAGCAGCAGTCCGCTAGAAGGTTTTTGTAGGTTTGGAGTTGTTACACATAGTGCGGGTTTTATCCATTTATAGTGATGACATCATTGCCCAAATCTGGGGGTCACCAGCCATTTCCACCCTTTACTCCCAGCTGGGGGGGCTTTGTATCCATATACCAGATGTTCTACAGGACTAAATCTACAATCAATGTTACTGTAAAATCAAAGGAGCCAAAACCCCTCCCCCGAGCAGTCATATATTTCTGTCCCCCTTGGTGGGAGTGGAGGTGACCCCTCTATAAGGATCTACAGTCCATACACACCCAGCACAAGGCCGGGGTCACACTACCAGACGCTTCTCGGGGCTGCAGTTCCTCTGAGCTCCACAAGGTGGGGATCTCACTTCTACCCAGACAGGAAGTCTCTATGGAAGACAGGAAGTGATGTCAGGTACAGACAGGAAGTCTTTATGGAAGACAAACAAGTGATGTCAGACAGGAAGTGATGTCAGGTAAAGACAGGAAGTGATGTCAGATACAGACAGGACATTTTAGGGGAGAGGTAAATCAGGAGGAAGCAAAGAGGAGACATTCCTGGATGTGGCAGCAGAGGAGGTAATACGTAGATGAACCCCTTCAGGGGGAGGAGTTGATGATAATATATTTGCTCCCAAAGCTGGCCTACATGGTTCAGTTTTATCGTTCAGCCAGCGGGATGACCATAAAAACTGAAGGGATTCCCCCATCCACACATTGGAGGTGGATGGGGGAATCCTCCCCGCTGCACTCTTGTATTCTGACAATGGGGGGACTGCTCCGCTCTCAGAATACACGGATCAGCACTGAAGCTATTGGCTGCAGCCACTGGGGGAGTGGCTTTTATCCGGCAGTGGCCACACATGGATGGAAATGTGAGCGATCCCTGCTGAACCAGCTGAATTTCCATGGATCTATGGTCACCTTCAGTGACTTCCTCCCCTCCCCCTCATCTCCTTCATGATGGAAGTCATGCTGAGATCATCTCCCATTGGCTGAGCAATATTCTCATTTGTCTCTCAGCTCCTCCTTGCTATTCCTCGTCCTGCCTGTTGTTTCCTTGGATTGATTTTCTGTGTAGTGACCCCGGCTTGGTCTCTTGGATGCGCTCGTCTGTTGCTTGCCCTGACCTTTCTCCTGATTCCTGGATCTCCTCCTCATCTCTCCTCCATATCCTCTTACACAGTGTCAAGGATTCGCTTAAAACGACCACCCTGTCACGTGTCCACCACACGCCACGCCCACAGCGACTAGCTAACCGCGACGCATGCGTGCGGCCGCGACAGGGTGGTAAAGAGGGGATAATAAAGGGGATTTATACTTAAATATCTCAAACCGTATATAAGATCAGCCGTGATACCTTTTCACAGCCCGCACTACCTCTGGCCACCACCAGATGGAGACTCCACTCCAATCCAGCTGGTCGGCCACACACTGGCAGATACGATCTTACATACAACCTGATGCCCTGATTAGAGTTGAGGACCAGCTTAGTAATCACACACCCTTCTAAAGGTCCCTTCAGCTATCCTAGCTTGAACCCTGGTGTTGATAACCCTTCCACTGTCCACACACCCCCACACCAGACGCACCACAAAGGTAGCCTGCCACCACCCAACAGTTTATCCGCAGAATGGTCTGTTGAGACACCACACACATACAGATCTCCGTCTGGCAGATCTGTTACCTTTGCAATCTGCGTGCAATCTGCCCACTCACAGTGCAGTTGCATACAGATTGGCAATGAGCTTAACCGAGCGTTTTAAAGGCACTAAAATACAATACAATATAACCCAATCTAATCTCTCCAATCTAGTCTCTCTGATCTAGTCTCTCCGAAGATATGAGCACGAGCTTAAATACACAGAAGTTCACTAATTAATTTTAAGATTTAATTTCCCAAAGTGGGCAGTGCATAAAATATGTACAAAAGATAAAAGGTTACAGCAAATACAAAGACATAAGAAGACACACAAATGACTGATTACTATAAAATAAAAGGGAATAAAAAGACAGAATAACACTTTACCCTGCGGCTGGAGCAAGCCAGAAACTTGGCAATCCGCTAGTCGATCGAACCAGCTCCGTACGAATCACACTGTCCAAATGTCCATGCGTTCAATTTATTGCGATTTGGACATGGGCGGCACATTAGTCTTCGGCCAATTGACTCTGGGGGAGGTGGTCCTGACCTGCCCACAAGAGGTACTGTGTATGGACCTGCCCAAGTTCAATTGGGCCGAGACTGGCCTGAACACCAAGTCGGGGATTGGATTTCTGACACCGGCGCATCAGCCCGATCGCAACAGTACCAAACACCATCCGACTGTCGCACCCCCGCGTCATCTAATCATTCCATGCATTTCCCTGGCTTCCTCCCCAAGCCACAAATATGATTCTTATATGTAAATGTAGCGCACAGATTGGTCTGCACAAAGGAAGCATGTTCATATCTCTCCAACTAATATTTTGGCTTTTATAAGAGATTAAACATACTTCTTTGATGTGAATATTACTTATAGAACTTTCTACAAAAGGCAGACAGTCTGTCTGCTGTCACTGACTTTCCCAGAAGGTGATAACCTGATTGACACACAAAAGTTGTCACCTCCAGGAACCTGGCTTTAGACTAATTAATGCTAAATGATGATTGGGTCTGTAAGGCCTATTGAGGAATTGTGTATAATACACATCTGACCCCAGACCATTTGTTTGTATCTTCTATTAATTTTCCTACTGCCCAGGGGGCTCAATGTACATCCTTAATGACCAGACTGTTCCTGCACACACCTTTGCAATGAAAGGGCCTGACATAATCTAATCTACTCAACCTGTCATGGCTATGATACCATATTTCCACTCAAATCTTACATGTCCGTTACAATAAATCTTACATGTCCGTTACATTAAATTTTACATGTCCGTTACACACAGCTTTTCTCCACACCTGCAGTGACCCTGGGGGGAGGAAACTTGGCACCAGCACGCCGCCAAATCCATCCCCACCATTAGGGGCTCTGGAGACAATTGTCTTCTATTTACACTCCGTTCCTCCGCACGTCACCTGATCACATGACAGCTTACTTCCACAGATTCCGGACAGATTTCTGGATGGTAAAGGTCAAAGGTCACTCTTCAGTTTAGGAGAGGTAGGACGCACCCAGGAACAAGGATTTGGTTTGCATGGGAGCTTCATATAGAGGACCCCTCAAATCTCCCCATCCAAATGTCCCTCCATCCAGAGTCTATATGTCCTATGACATCACACTGACCTCACAGCTCCTCCCCCCAATGTCCCTTCATCCAGAGTCAGAGAATCCTATGACATCACACCGACCTCACAGCTCCTCCTCCCAATGTCCCTCCATCCAGAGTCAGAGAATCCTATGACATCACAATGACCTCACAGCCCCTCCTCCCAATGTCCCCCCATCCAGAGTCAGAGAACCCTATGACATCAGACTGACCTCACAGCTCCTCCTCCCAATGTCCCTCCATCCAGAGTCAGAGAATCCTATGACATCACACTGACCTCACAGCTCCTCCTCCCAATGTCCCTCCATCCAGAGTCAGAGAATCCTATGACATCACACTGACCTCACAGCCCCTCCTCCCAATGTCCTTCCATCCAGAGTCAGAGAATCCTATGACATCACACTGACCTCACAGCCCCTCCTCCCAATGTCCTTCCATCCAGAGTCAGAGAATCCTATGACATCACACTGACCTCACAGCTCCTCCTCCCAATGTCCCTCCATCTGATTTTTTCTGATGCTCTTAGGATGTGGGGTCCCTTGGTATCCTCACATGTAAAGTGGGACTGTTGGTCCTGCGTTGTATGTAATGACATCAGAATGCTGCAACAAGCCTATACCCTGCGTAGTGTGGGGGTCCTGTGGGGGGAAATTATACCTCAGCCTGAAGTGGGGCTTTAATAAAATGGAGACCTGAATGGAGAGGTGAGGAGGATTCTGGGAATATCATTTGATGTGACTATTTGTGTTCAGATGTAGAGTTTTCCTCCTGTGAAGTCTGGAGATCATATGACATCACATTGCCTCCACCTCCCTCCCTGATAGAAGAGAGAAAGAAGAAGAAGATTCTAGAAGTCACCAGAGAGATCACTGAGCTGCTGACAGGAGAGGTGAGCGGTGCCGGGAATTCTGGGACATTCTCCAGTAACAGACAAGGGATGTGTCTGGATGGTGACTGTATCATTGTGTGTGTCAGGTTCCTATAAGGTGTCAGGGTGTCACTGTCTATTTCTCCATGGAGGAGTGGGAGTATTTAGAAGGACACAAGGATCTCTACAAGGACGTCATGATGGACAATCAGCCGCCCCTCACATCACCGGGTAAGAGGAGACTTTATTGTAAAGGAGAGAGCAGTACGGAGGATCCACCTAGATCCCCCATCATCTGATAAACACATAGAAACAATGGATTCAGTCAGTGTGTGTGTTTCCTACAGATGGATCCAGTCATGGGAACCCACCAGAGAGATGTCCCCGTCCTCTGTATTCCCGGGATTCCACACAGGAAGGTCACACCATCCCTCACCATCATCAGGTAGATGATGACAATTATTGGTAGTTGTGATTTATACACAGCATGTTTGTTACAATGAATGTTTTATTATATCTTTCAGAGTGGAATCCTCGGGGATGATAATATTGATGTTAAAGAAGAGTATAAAGAGGAGGATGAGGAGTATGGAGTGATGGAGGAGTTTTCAGGAGGACACAAGGATATGATGGAGCCACCTAATACCAGGAACCCACCAGAGAGATGTCCCCGTCCTCTGTATTCCCGGGATTCCACACAGGAAGGTCACACCATCCCTCCCCATTGCAAGGTTGGTGGGATGGAGCATCTAGAACATGAATTCATAGAGACAATGTGTGGATTTTTATGTGATCTTACATTTTACAGACGATATTTTCTCTCATTTCCTTGATTTAGAGTGGAGATCCAATCGATATAGAATTTGAGGTGAAAGCAGAAGAAGAAGAGGCGTATGTGAGGGATGATCAGCAGTCTATGGAGGAGGATGGAATAACGGGGACATTTATAGAGGAGGACACTCCTACAGAGATCAGCACAGGTGGGTCATGAACACTAAATCCATTCCTCCTGAATATATTTATTCAAGATGGCGGCGGGAGCAGACATGCGTTAGGAGCTCCTGCGCTCCTAGCCCCAATCCGCTGCCATCCGGGCCGCAGCGGACCCCAGCGGGGCCCCTAAGACACTCCCGGCCCAGCCCGACCACCAGGGAAGGCTTCTGGACCTTTTCCCGGAGCTCTGGGAATCGTGGCCTACCCGCGCACCTGAAGCCGGGGCCTCAATTTTTGCCGCGGCCGAGCCGCGACCGGACCGCATCGCCGGACATCCACCCGGACTGTCTCCGCTCTGCCCACCGGGTCCCACCGACCTGCCTGCCTGCCCAGGGCCCTCCCCATCAGCCCTGGGTCCTCGTTGACTACCCTGGACCACCAGGAACCGGCACGGCCTCACGGTCTCCCTGGAGCCCTCCCTGCTAGCTCAGGGACCACCCCAGACCGCCCGCTTCCAGCTGCTGACACCCTGCCGCCACCTCGGGGCACCCAGCATCCAACACCCAGCGGCCCTGCCTGGGAACTGCTTTGGGCCTCCCAGAACCCTGCGGGCTGCCCTGCACCAGCCGGCCCCAGACCAGGGACCTTTCCAGGACGCCGCCGCACCTCCGCTACCTGCACCGAAAGGGTAAGCCTCCCCTTTGGGGCACCTACCACTGAACTGCCCAAACCCTATCCAATTCGGCGGAGCCAAGCCTACCACGTGGCCTTACCGCTCCCACCGACGCAGGTCCCCCAGCACCCCCAGTCCTCAGCGCCTGGCCCTGAACATCCGCCTGCGCCGGCTCACTTCGTTCACGGACGCTGAGCCTACTACAGCCTACTCCACCTCCAGACGTCGATCCATACCACCTCCTGACGACGACCCTTCCACTCCTCCCGACGTCGGGCTCTTCAGCACCCTCAGCGCCTCCCGACGCCAAGCCCTCAACACCTGGCCTCAACTTCTCCGGTCTCCAAGCCGCCAGCATCACCAGATGCCGCGCCTACTGCACCCCAGACGTCGCGCCCTACGACCCCTCCGCTCAACGAACCACCACATCCACTGATGACGTGCCGCCGCACCCACGGACACCAACCTACTTTACCCGCAGACTACTACCAACCAGCTGCTATCCTTGCTGCCCTCCACTCTCCCTCTCCCCTCCCAGAAGAACTCAATAGTCTCCTCCACAGCGCTTCAGACGCTCTGCTTCACCATCCCGGACTTGCACCCCCTCACCTCCCACGGCATTTCGGACACTTCGCTTTGCCATCCCTGACCAGCACCCCTTCACCCCCCTGACCTTTCCAGCACCCCGCTCACCCCAACATGCCGCCCGCGCTCCTCCTCCTCGTCCTCCCCTCCTCCATCCTTAAAACCGCCTCCCTCTACCCGCCCACCCCCACTAAGCAGCTCTATATCGCCCCCTTGCTTCTCCCCTCTCCCCATTACGGCACCCACCACCTCCTCCTGGTACTCCACTTCCCCGCTGACCCACTTGCCACCACGTCCAGACCCACACGCTCCTACACCTCCCGTTCCCATGCCACCTTCCTCACCCTCCTCCTTCTCATATCAGCTGGGGACATCTCCCCGAACCCTGGCCCCTCACCACCTCACCCCCCCCTAGAGCCCCCCCTGCTCACGCCAGCCGACGCAACCGCCTCAACCTCATACATGCACCCCTCCTCCCCATACCTATCCCCCCTCTCTCGTTTGCACTCCTGAATGCTCGTTCGGTTTGCAACAAACTTACCGCCATCCACGACCTCTTCATCTCCCGCTCCCTAAACCTCCTAGCAGTCACCGAAACCTGGGTACAGGCCACCGACTCCACTTCCCCTGCGGCACTCACCCATGGAGGTCTCATCTGGACCCATTCGCCAAGACTGAGCGATCGCAGAGGTGGTGGTGTCGGCCTGCTCCTTTCACCGCTGAGCACCTTCCAGGTCCTCCCTAACCCACCCTCTCTATCCTTCCCCTCCTTTGAGGCGCACTGCATCCGACTCTTCACCCCCACCCCCCTAAGTATCGCAGTGATCTACAGACCTCCTGGGTCCATACCCCACTTCCTGGACAACTTCGCCGCCTGGCTCCCCTTCTTCCTCTCCTCTGAGCTACCGACCATCATCCTCGGGGACTTCAACATCCCCATCAACGACAACAACCCGGCCACTTCCCAATTCCTCCACCTAACCTTCTCCTTCGCGCTCACACAGCACACTCAATCCTCCACCCACATCGGAGGGAACACCCTGGACCTCGTCTTCTCCCACCTCTGTACCCTCAACCAGTTCTTTAACACCCCCTTCCCTCTCTCTGACCACCACCTCATCACGTTCTCCATCTCCCCTTCCCCCAACTCCCCCCCCCAAAAACGCCAAACCATCACCAACCGCAATCTCCGCAACCTGAACCCGGCCCCCCTCCACTCGGCTGCCGACTGCCTACATGACAGCATCCTCCCACTGTCATGTCCTGACATAGCCACCACCACGTACAACGACTCACTGTCAGCTGCCCTAGACTCTCTGGCACCCCTAACCACACGCATCATCAAACCCAGACCGCTTCAACCGTGGCAGACCGACAGCACTAAACGCCTCAAACGTCGCAGTCGCGCACTGGAGAGACTATGGCGCAAAACCAGGTCCCCTCACGCATTCTCCCTCTACAAATCTGCCTTCCTCACTTACACCTCCTCCCTCCACGCCGCCAAGCAGGCCTACTTTGTTAACCTAATCAACACCCTCTCCACCTGCCCTCGCCGACTCTTCTCCACCTTCAACTCCCTGCTCTCTCCCCCCCCCTCCTCCACTCAGTACCTCTCTCACCGCCCACGAGATTGCCACCCATTTCCGTAACAAGATTGACACTATCCGTAAGGACATTGTCAACTCGCAATCTACCTCCCCACCTAGCCTCCCCACCCCCGTCACCCCTTCTTCTCCCCCCTCCTCTGCCCTCACAACCGCACTGCCCTCCACCGCTCCCAAGGCCCCGCCCACCGTAACCTAACCCCCCCCTGCACTGCACTCCCTCAGCCCTGTCACTACTGAGGAAATCGTCATGGTCCTCTCAGAAGCCCGCCTCACTATCTGCCCCCTGGACCCTATCCCCTCTCAACTCCTCCGGTCACCCCCCGCCTCCCTCATCCGCTCCCTCACCCACATCTTCAATCTCTCCCTCTCTACTGGCGCATTCCCCTCCCCCCTAAAGCACGCACATATCACCCCCATCCTCAAAAAGCCCTCCCTGGATCCCGCAGACCCCAACAACCTCAGACCCATCTCCCTGCTGCCACTCACCTCCAAGCTCCTTGAGCGCATAGTATACTATCGCCTAAGCGCCCACCTTATTGACAATAACCTCCTTGACCCATTACAGTCCGGCTTCCGTCCCCTACACTCCACCAAAACCGCCCTCCTCAAAATCACTAACGACCTACTTACCGCCAAAGCCAAGGGCGACTACTCTGTCCTCCTTCTCCTGGACCTCTCTGCGGCCTTCGACACAGTCGACCACCCCCTCCTCCTTAATAAACTACTCTCCCTTGGCATCAGAGACACCGCTCTCTCCTGGTTCTCATCATACCTATCCCGACGCTCCTTCAGCATCACCTACAATGGTACCACCTCCCCCTCCCTCCCCCCCTCTGTCGGGGTCCCCCAAGGCTCTGTCCTTGGACCCCTTCTCTTCTCCATCTACACCTCCTCCCTGGGCAAACTCATACACTCCCATGGCTTCAACTATCACCTCTACGCTGACGACACCCAAATCTACCTCTCCACCCCTCTCCTCACCCCCACTATCTCCGTCCGCATCACTCACCTCCTAAATGACATCTCAGACTGGATGTCGCTACATTTCCTCAAGCTTAACCTCTCCAAAACCGAGCTCCTCATCTTTCCCCCTGCCCACACCCCCCCCAGCCTATCCATCACCACCACCAACACCACTATCATTCCCGCCCCGCAAGCCAAAGTCCTTGGCGTCATTCTGGACTCGAACCTCTCCTTCCTCCCTCATGTCAAATCACTCACAAACACATGCAGGCTCCATCTCCGCAATATTGCCAAGATACGCTCCTTCCTCACCCCAGACACCACCAAACTTCTTGTACACTCCCTCATCATCTCACGCCTGGACTACTGCAACTCCCTCCTCACCGGCCTACCCCAGTGCAGGATCTCCCCGCTCCAGACCATCCTGAACTCAGCGGCCAGACTCTTCCACCTCACCACCCGCTCCACCTCTGCCACCCCCCTCTGCCTCTCCCTCCACTGGCTCCCGATTGCCCAACGCATCAAATTTAAACTTCTAATCCTGACCTACAAAGCCGTTCACAACGCTGCCCCTGACTACCTCACCAACCTGATCCCCAAGTACCACCCTACCCATACCCTTCGCTCCTCACAGGACCTCCTTCTATCCTGCTCCCTGGTCTCCTCCTCCCATGCACGACTGCAGGACTTCTCCAGGTCCTCCCCTATCCTCTGGAACTCACTGCCCCAATCCATCCAACTGTCGCCTTCCCTCCCCACATTCAGGCGCTCCCTCAAAACCCATCTCTTCAGGGAAGCCTACCCCACCCTCACCTAACGGCCATCCTCCCTCATTCCTCCCACCACTTCATTCCCCTCAGCCACTTCATTCCCCTCAGCCACTTCCTATTGTTCCACTACCCCCTCCCTCCTAGATTGTAAGCTTGAAAGAGTAGGGCCCTCTTACCCCTCGTACGCTGTCTGTTTTTGTGGTACTGTGCCATGTATTGTCCCCCCTATTGTACAGCGCTGAGCAAACCCTTTGGCGCTATATAAACTCCATGTAATAATAATAATAATAATTCCTCCACCCATACTGCTCACTGATTGGTCCAGAGTAGGGCGGGGACTGGGTGATATCAGCCTGTAATCCCCTGGTCACTTTCCTGAGCTGTGTTCCCCGTCCTGTATTCCTGGATTTCTCTCGGATAATCTTCCTTCTCTGTGCTGCAGACACAATTTATGTCTCTGGACTGGATTTATGGAGGTTCTGGGGTTCAGCTGGCAGCAAAATGTGGATTTTTACTATAAACATTACATAATGTAGGCACCCAGGACATGTGACTGGGGTCTCCTGCCTTGTGCCTGACTCCTCCAGGGGACCTTCTCTGTTATCTGCTGGCTGTGCCGGGTGGAGGGATATGTCTGTAGTGTCTCAGACCCAAGTCACTGAGTGCAGTCTCAGGAGATGGGAGACAAGCAAGCCTTTAAGGACCTTTAATTACTGAATACCAATATTATGAGTCCTGACCCTTACACTATATAATTTATATTGTACATTACATACTCCTGACCCCTGCACTATATACTCTATGTTGTACATTCCATACTCCTGACACCTGCACTATATACTCTATGTTGTACATTACATACTCCTGACCCCTGCACTATATATTCTATGTTGTACATTACATACTCCTGACTTCTGCTCTCCCCCTCCCCCCACTGCTATATATACACATAGTATGGATTCTCGTTTGTTCCCCCCATTTCCTCCCAGCTGGACATTTTATATCGGATGATGTGATTGGAGCACAGACTGTTACATGGTGATAATAATGTGATAACATCCTCCAACTTTGGACCCTTAAACAGAAAGTGATAATGAGGGAGGAGTCAATACCCCAATGATGGTGGTCTTCAGGATCAGTCCTGTCTTCATCTTGGTTGTTCTCCCCCCATCCTCACTCTCTGAACTCTGGTGGGGCTCAGCCCCGCTGTTCTTCATGACTAAATCATCGACTATATAAGGAAGTGCAGTACTTCTTGTGTTGGGAAGATGGCGATGAGTGATAGAGGGGGTGGGGACCCTCGTCCTATAATCCCCTCATCACTGTCCCTCCTATAAAAGACAGTTCTGGTTGTTTCCTCACTCTCTGACTAAGGTCCATGAATAAAGAAATGACCTGGTAGGAGATCAGAGGAGCCATTTCCTAGTTCCCTTGAGGGTGGAATTGTAAGCTCCTCAGAGACCAAGCTGCCTGATGTGGGCGGAGTCCTGGTTTGGGGGAACCAATCAGCTCCTGTCTAGTAATCCTCTTTGTCTTTGTATTTTAGTCCATGGCCGGGAGATGAGGAAAACTTCCGAGGATTGTCTCACTTTGTCTCCAGACTGGAAAGTAGAAGATGAGGACATCACACAGTATAGTCCAGGAGAAAACCCGGCTCCCACCAATGTCCATCCCGCACCACCCAGTGTAGATGGACCATCGGATTGCTTGTATCCTGAGGAACCTCAGACTGTGCGGGACCGGGCCAGCCTTCCAACAGGGAAGAGCTTCTCCTGTACTGAGTGCGGGAAATGTTTCAGTTATAAATTCAGTCTTAATGTGCATAAAAGATCTCACACGGTGGAGAAGCCGTATTCCTGTACTGAGTGCGGGAAATGTTTTTCAGTGAAGTCCAGTCTTTACAAACATCAGAGATCTCACACGGGGGAAAAGCCGTATTCCTGTCCTGAGTGCGGGAAATGTTTTCCAGAGAAGTCCAATCTTTACAGACATCAGAGATCTCACACAGGGGAGAAGCCGTATTCCTGTCCTGAGTGCGGGAAATGTTTCAGTTCTATATCCCATCTTAATGTGCATAAAAGATCTCACAAGGAGGAAAAGCCGTATTCCTGTCCTGAGTGCGGTAAATGTTTTTCAGTGAAGTCCAGTCTTTACAAACATCAGAGATCTCACACAGGGGAGAAGCCGTATTCCTGTCTAGAGTGCGGGAAATGTTTTTCAGAGAAGTTCAATCTTTACACACATCGGAGATGTCACACAGGGGAAAAGCCGTATTCCTGTCCTGAGTGCGGGAAATGTTTTTCAGTTAAGTCCAGTCTTTACAAACATCAGAGATCTCACACAGGGGAGAAGCCGTATTCCTGTCTAGAGTGCGGGAAATGTTTTTCAGAGAAGTCCGATCTTTACACACATCAGAGATCTCACACAGGGGAGAAGCCGTATTCCTGTCTAGAGTGCGGGAAATGTTTTTCAGAGAAGTCCAATCTTTACACACATCGGAGATGTCACACAGGGGAAAAGCTGTATTCCTGTCCTGAGTGCGGTAAATGTTTTTCAGTTAAGTCCAGTCTTTACACACATCAGAGATCTCACACAGGGGAAAAGCCGTATTCCTGTCCTGAGTGCGGGAAATGTTTTTCAGTGAAGTCCAGTCTTTACAAACATCAGAGATCTCACACAGGGGAAAAGCCGTATTCCTGTCCTGAGTGCGGGAAATGTTTTTCAGAGAAGTCCAATCTTTACAGACATCAGAGATCTCACACAGGGGAGAAGCCGTATTCCTGTCCTGAGTGCAGGAAATGTTTCAGTTCTAAATCCCGTCTTAATGTGCATAAAAGATCTCACAAGGAGGAAAAGCCGTATTCCTGTCCTGAGTGCAGGAAATGTTTTACAAGGAAGTCTAATTTTTACAAACATCAGAGATCTCACACGGGGCAGAACCCACTTTCCTGTCCTGAGTGAGGGAAATGTTCCTCACTGAAGTCCTGTCTTCCTGTACATCAGGGGTCCCACACAACCCTGGAGGTGTATTAGTGCCTTGAGTGCGGGAAATGTCTTCTAGATGAATGTTGCTGGACATCCCAGCTCTCGTGGGGAAGAAGCACACCCTGATATACACCTCAGATATACTCCATGGCTGATCTTCATCATGGAAGAAACAGTTGATAAGGAGATGAGAGGCCCCCAAAGACATGGATGAAGTGCAGTAAATGTCGGGGTGCAGAGTGGTCAGTAGATCCTGGAAATGAAGGACACAACTTCAGCCCTTCTTGGGTGTCGGAGTTGCGTTTCCTGATAATGATATAGCGGGTTACAGAGCTAGAAGCCGGGAGAGCCCAGATCTCGTTATCGGGGAACTTTACACAGACAACAAGAACTTCTGAAGTTGATGTCCTTCATTTCAAGGCTCTACAGAACAGTGGTGACCCCGAAGCGTCTCTCTGTCTTCAGTCCATCCTTCTCCCATCCCCCAACAGGAGGGAAGGAGAACTCCGCCCCAAACTAGGGGGGAACTTTCCTCTCATTATTTCCCTTGGCTTCTGTGTGGGTTTGGGTGGTTGGAGGAGTGCGGCACGAGAGGGAACACAGCTTGTTGTTCTATGTCTACATATGGGGTCTGGGTAGAGGGGATCCACCGGAAAATATTTCTACTCTTTGATTTTGTGCAAATCGTTTCTGTTTTCACTTTGAAGGGCGATATTATGTGTGGTTTGTAAAAGGGATTGGCCCAATAGTTACCACCCCACTTAGAGAATAGATGAACTAATATGACCAGCATTCATTCAGCCATGTCACATGTTGGGATCTTTTCTACAATACTTTGTTATAATAATGGAACACGTTGTGTATTGTATTGTACACCAATAATAATGACTCCGCCCCCACATTCCAGACAAGGGATCTTCCTGACCAATCAGATTCCTTCCTTTGTTATTTCCTGATTCTATGATTACAATCTTGTTAGAAGTAAAACTATAATAAAGAATTTATTGAGTGAAAAGAATTGTGTGTGTCGGGGCCACGATGGGGATCTTTGGGGCCCAAACATTTCTCACAGGAGTCATTTTACAAGACTTTACAGGTCATCCAGTCTCTGGTTCACCATGAATAATGGCCCAGAGTGCAGGGGTCAGGAGACTACTTCATACAGCCCTGCAAACAACGTGCAGTGCTCAGGAGTTACATCCCAGAGTACAGAGTGTAGTGGTCAGGAGTATGTGATTTACCTCCCAGAGTACAGAGTGTAGTGGGCAGGAGTATGTGATTTCCATCCCAGAGTGCATAGCGTAGTGGTCAGGAGTATGTGATTTACATCCCAGAGTACAGAGTGTAGTGGTCAGGAGTATGTGATTTCCATCCCAGAGTACAAAGTGCAGTGGTCATGAGTATGTGATTTACATCCCAGAGTACAGAGTGTAGTGGTCAGGAGTATGTGATTTACATCCCAGAGTACAGAATGTAGTGGTCAGGAGTATGTGATTTCCATCCCAGAGTACAGAGTGTAGTGGTCAGGAGTATGTGATTTACATCCCAGAGTACAGAGTGTAGTGGTCAGGAGTATGTGATTTACATCCCAGAGTACAGAGTGCAGTGGTCAGGAGTATGTGATTTCCATCCCAGAGTACAGAGTGTAGTGGTCAGGAGTATGTGATTTCCATCCCAGAGTACAAAGTGTAGTGGTCAGGAGTATGTGATTTACATCCCAGAGTACAGAATGTAGTGGTCAGGAGTATGTGATTTCCATCCCAGAGTACAGAGTGTAGTGGTCAGCAGTATGTGATTTACATCCCAGAGTACAGAGTGTAGTGGTCAGGAGTATATGATATACAGTCCTCATACAGAGTGAAGTAGTTAGATGTAGTATGTCATGTACAGCGCACAGTGGGTAAGATCATGTCTTATACAGCCCAGCATTTAGAAGTGGTCATTGGTCAGGAACATGTCATACACGGCTCAGCAAAAGGAGTGCAGTGGTTTGGAACATGTCATGTACAGCCCATCATAGAGTGTAGAGGTCAGGAACATGTCATATACAGCCCTGTGTACAGAGTGCAGTGGTCAGGTTTATATTTTAGGCCTGTGTACAGAGCGCAGTGGCCATGAATATATCATATACAGCCCCGTCTATACCTGACATCACTTCCCATCTATACCTGACATCACTTCCCATCTATACCTGACATCACTTCCCATCTATACCTGACATCACTTCCCGTCTGTACCTGACATCTCTTCCCATCTGTACCTGACATCACTTCCTGTCTGGGTAGAAGGGTGCTCATCACCTGGTGAAGCTCAGAGGAACTGCAGCTCCAAGAAATGTCTCATAGTTTGAACCTTGTTGTTGTTTCCAAATGTTCTCCAATGATCATGTCCATGTCTGGCAGGTTCCAGGACTCTTCAGAGTGGCAGTGAGGTGATGACTCCGGAACACTCTCTGGGTTCCATCACCAGGCATTGCAATTATACCCGACTGCTGGGAGCCACCATCTCCTTTCCTACAGTGAAAGTATAATTGTGACATCAGCAGAGAGATAGTGGGAGGGTGGGATCAGGTAAGTACCACCACTGACCACCAATGCTGGGCTGGGGGTACACTTTATTCTCACTGACACCAACAATGGGGCTTATTTTATCTCACTGACACCAACAATGGGGCTTATTTTATCTCACTGACACCAACAATGGGGATTATTTTATCTCACTGACACCAACAATGGAGCTTATTTTATCTCACTGACACCAACAATGGAGCTTATTTTATCTCACTGACACCAATGATGGGGCTTATTTTATCTCACTGACACCAACAATGGGGCTTATTTTATCTCACTGACACCAGTGATGGATGTCAATTAAATCATGCCCACGTTGACTGGGTAACTGGAGATCCATGATTGGTGTAGAGGAAAGAGGGTGGAGCTTTCTCTGAATTCTCTAGAATTCTCATCTGTTGACAATTGATGGACTGATCTGAATTCTGTGTGAAATGTATCTGGTTGTTAATGATTGGCTGGAAATCAGGCGGTCACACCCCTAACCGATGACTCCTCATCTGTCGGCAGGTTTCCCCACTGACAGCTGAATGTCCACAAAAGAATTGTCAGCAATTACAAATTGTGGAAAACCCCTCAGAATGTCTCTGAGAAGAAATGATATTTTATCTTCTCTCCAACTCAGACTATATTTGTCTTAGACGTAAGAGGCCCAAAATCCCGAGTCCCTGTCAGGTCTGAGCTCCAGCCGGATACAATCACCTTCTCCACTCACATAGTTTGCTTTTGTAAATGAAGTGAGTACAGAATTGAGGAAAGCGAGGACACCCGGCAACAATGGGATTCTGTCCTATCTCCTGCACCCGGAGCAAATGAACAACATGTACCAGCCTTCCCAGCCCCATCAATGTACACTGTGGAGGCATCTTGTATGTAGACTCTGGATTCAACAAACCAGCAGCCTGGCCATTCAGGAACGTACCATTGTTCAGCTCTGGGGGGGAACAAACATCTCTCATGGAAAGGAGCTCTGGGGAGTCAACAGACCAATCTTTCATCTATACATATGTTTCCATTTATCCACATCACTCCATTCTTTTTCTGGACAAAACCATTATAAATATCAGCGACAGATTTACAAATCTAGGATTTTACAATGAGAACACAATGTCACAAGGGATCTATAAAAGATTTTATCCGGACACAAGATCCCATTGTAAGAAAGGAATTCTGAATATGAACAGCGACTGTTATGTGGGATCCAATTATATTCAGTGCGGGGAAATGTATCTTTTACCACCTTCACGTCCTCCACTCACCTTCACTTGTGGCCAGTGGATATTTTGAGGCCCCAGGCAAGAACTGGCATCGAGGACCTGCATAAAGACCCTGGCATGCCAGAGGTGGTTTGGGAGCAGCACAGCAACTTGACCATCCCTTTCCTCTACGCTGCTTTTGGGGGGGCACAATTGGTTATTGTTCCTGAATGAACTTTCACTGGATATCGGAGTCCTCATATTTTCAGGAGTCATGTGCTGGCAAACAGTGGAGGCAGTTTGTGTTTTGGTCAAAAATTGAGAGCTGGCAGCCATATCTAACCTTTTTTTTGTGTTTAGTCAAATAAAGACTAATTATTTGTTCCTGAAAAAAGTTTCAGATCCTCTTGATTCCATTCCTGAGACTTCAGATGGCCAGATAATATGCAATGTGATGAAAAGTCAGTGCAATGTCCTCCACATGTAGCTAAAGTCTGTCATAGGAGGACCTACCAGAACAATGCATTCATTTGGAGTGGGCCAGGCCCATACAGTACATCATGGAGGCTTGCTATGAAGGAACATTCACGTTTGGATACTTGAGCTCATGTGGTTTGTTTCCAAATATTTCTGCCCATTGCAGCGTATTGACTATTGCAGCTCAATAAAGATCAGGCATACAGAAAAGTGTACCTTGTCCATAGAATAGTCACTGGGAGGTCCTATCTGGGCACACAGATCTGGCCTATCCATAATTAGGTACATTGGGGAAAATGAGAATTCAGTATGCTTTATGATCAGGTATGCTTTAGTTCATGCTTGTGTAGCGCTCTTTGTACACTCTTTGCAGCTACTGGGGTATGATGGTGCCACCTGTATAGTAATTAGGAGTAGAGTCTTTATATAATCTGTGTGATCAGGACAAGATCTCTAACAAGCACTAGTGCCTCCACTCAATTGGGGCTTGTGGATAACAATTGAAATCCCAACTGAGAAATGTATCATCCACATAGACAGTAATCCACACAGCATTGTATATGAAAGTCCATGTATTGGAGAAATCACATTCAGTGACCATCCAACATAAAGTATCTTCCAAACAGGAACATTAAAGCATTAACAGTGTTTTCTGCATGTCTCAGTGAGGGGAGGCTGCAACACTGACAGTCTGAGCTCTCTCTCTCAGGAAAATCCACACCCCTCTCTGATGACCTCATCCTTAGTCCCCAGAGAGCATAGCAGCCATATTGGAAAAGGGCATAATAGAAGTATACAATGGAAGATGGGCAAAGAAATTATCACATCACTACATTCTCCCCCTGCTGAAAATCCTTCCAACCCAGCATGGATATACAGTGAGGAACAGAAGAATTTGAACCCCCTGTGATTTTGCAAGTTCTCCCACTTCTCCATCATGGAGGGTCTGACATTCACATTGTAGGTGCATTCCCACTCTGAGAGACAGAATTCAGGAAATCCCATTATATGATTTGTAAAGAATGTATTTGTCTCGCACTGCTGAACAAAAGTATTTGAACCCCTGAGAAGATCCGTGTTAATATTTGGTACAGAAGCCTTTGTCTGCAATTACAGAGGTCAGACGTTTCCTGTAGCTCCTGACCAGGTTTGCACTGCAACAGGGATTTTGGCCGACTCCTCCACACGGATCTCCTCTAGATCTGTCAGGTTTCGGGGCTGTCGCTAAGCAACATGGAGTTTCAGCTCCCTCCAAAGATGTTCTATTGGATTTAGGTGTGGAGACTGGCTAGGCCACTCCAGAACCTTGATATGCTTCTTACGGAGCCACTCCTTGGTTCTCCTGGCTGTGTGCTTTGGGTCGTTGTCATGTTGGAAGACCCAGCCACGACCCGTCTTCAATGCTCTGACTGAAGCAAGGAGGTTGTTGCTGAAAATCTCACAATAAATGGCCCCATTCATCCTCTCCTTAATACAGTGCAGTCATCCTGTCCCCTTCGCAGAAAAGCACCCCCAAAGCATGATGTTACCACCCCCATGCTTCACAGTAGGGATGTGTTCTTGGGATGCAACTCATACTTTTTCCTCCAAACACGACGAGTGAAGTTTAGACCAAAAAGTTCTACTTTGGTTTCATTTGACCACATGACTTTCTCCCATGCCTCCTCTGGATCATCCAGATGGTCATTGGCAAACTTCAGACGGGCCTGGACATGTGATGACTTGAGCAGGGGAACCTTCTGTGCAATGCATGATTTGAAACCATGACGACGTAGTGTTCTACCGACAGTGACCTGTGAAACTGTGGTCCCAGCTCTCTTCATGTCATTGACCAGCTCCTCCCTTGTAGTTCTGGGCTGATTCCTCACCTTTCTTATCATCAGTGATACCCCACGAGGTGACATCTTGCATGAAGCCCCAGTCCGAGGGAGACTGACAGTCATCTTTAGCCTCTTCCATTTTCTAACAATTGCTCCAACGGTTGATCTATTTTCACCAAGCTGCTTGGCAATTGCCCCGTAGCCCTTTCCAGCCTTCTGGAGGTCCACAATTTTGTCCCTGGTGTCTTTTACAGCTCTTTGGTCTTGCCCATGATAGTAGTTGGCGTCTGACTGACTGTGGGGTGGACAGGTGTCTTTAAAGAGCTCAGACAGGTGCTACTAAGTTAGATGAATGAGTGGAGTAGAGGTGGACTTTGTAAAGGCGCAGTAACAGGTCTTTGAGAGACAGAATTCTTGCTGTTTCTTAGGTGTTCAAATACTTCTGTTCAGCAGTGCGAGACAAATACATTCTTTACAAATCTTACAATGGGATTTCCTGAATTTTTTTTTTTAATTCTGTCTCTCAGAGTGGGAATGCACCTACAATGTGAATGTCAGACCCCTCCATGATTTCTAAGTGGGAGAACTTGCAAAATCGCAGGGGGTTCAAATACTTCTGTTCCTCACTGTACACCTAAATAAACAACAAAATATAACAAGTTCACATTGTTGTCGCCTTCTGCAGACCACTTCTCCAGAAGCAATCTATTACAGAGATTAGCTGCAAAGAAAACATGGTTAGTAACAAATAGGCATCATGCTACCCAGTCTAGAATGGGCTGTAATGTCCATCAGAACATGAGGTTGTACAGCATAGTTCTGTACAGCATAGCAGGGTCTTCCCAAGGTGTCATAAGTAAACATTGGTGGAGGTCCTCACACAGGATCTCCTCAAGCCCTCAGGCATTAGTCCAGATAAATCTGGGACTGCACTAGTGGGAAAACTTGGTGCTCCAATCATGCCTGGAACTGTAGGCACAAAGGTTTGGGCTGTTGGTTCAAAAGCAGGAGTGGTTGGGTTCAGACCTCCCCTCTGAGGAAGACCCCCATTAGTAATAGGTGAAGGAGCCTGTACAGGAGACTCTGGTGGAGGTGTAAACCAGTCATTGTCATCACACTGTCCTCCACTGTCTGCACAAGGCACATCATTAGAATCTGTAGCAATATCAGGTTGGGGCTCCTCATCCTCAGTAGCAACTTGTGGTACAGGAAGCAAGTGATTCCTATGCCAGGCTTTGATCTGATCCTCAGGTCTTCAAATCAGGTAGACTGGAATTCTAGGCAGTTTTTCTATAACTTCAAACAACTCATTTCTCCAGCGATCAACTAACTTATGTTTGGCTGAGGGTCCCAAATTGCGTAGAAGCACTTTATCACCAGGTTGTAAGTCTTTGTAATGAACTTTGGCATCTAAGTGTCTTTTATTGGCAGCATTTATTTTTGCAGCATTTTCCTCAGAAATTCGATAGGCCTCTTGTAAACTATGTGTGAGTTGTGCCACATACTGGTAGTGATTTCTATGTTCCAGTCCATCGGTAGACACATGCAACTGAATGTCAATAGGCAGACGGGCTTCTCTCCCAAACATTATTATTATTATACAGTATTTATATAGCGCCAAAGGGTATGCTCAGCGCTGTACAGTAGCAAGGGGGGCAGAACATGAGACAAGACAGTAACAATACAATACACAAGGGGTTCAAGGGCCCTGCTCTTTCGAGCTTACAATCTAGGACATGAGAAAATAAGGAGAGAAACCAGTTGACTCATGTCTGGTACAATTCTAGGCATGTACCATAGCTCCAACATGTCGGCTCCAGGTTTGTTTAGCACCATTAGGGAGGGTACCCAACATATTCAACAAGGTACGATTGAAACGCTCAGGGAGAGCATCACCCTCTGGATGATAAGGCGTGGTTCGGCTCTTGTCCATGTTAAGCAATGTTAACAGCTCTTTAATTAGGCGACTTTCAAAGTCCCGTCCCTGGTCAGAGTGAAGTCGATTTGGCAGTCCATAATGAACAAAAAACTTCTCCCACAACACTTTGGCCACAGTTACTGCTTTTTGATCTTTGGTGGGATAGGCTTGAGCATATCGAGTGTAGTGATCAGTCACAATCAAAACATTTCCCACACCACTGCTGTCATTATCAATACACAAAAAGTCCATGCACACTAAATCAATTGGACCAGAACTTTTCAAGTGTTCCATAGGAGCAGCTCGAGTAGGCAGCGTTTTCCATTGCAGACATCTCACACAACAGCGGCAATAGTCCATAACAGCTTCCCTCATTCGTGGCCAAAAGAAACGGTTTCGGATTAATCCATATGTTTTTTCAACTCCTAGATGCCCATGTTGGTCATGCAAACTTCTCAAAACAGATTTTCTGTAGACTTGAGGGAGCACTAGCTGTCTCCTTCCAGGATGATCATGGAACAAAAGTACCCTATACAAAAGTCCATCGATTATTTTGAGTTCATCCCATTCCTTCAGATAGTAGCTACTCTGCTCAGGTAAGGTTTTTCTCATGTAATTAGGATCTTTGCAGAAAACAGACTCTCTAACATGTCTGATTACTGGATCCCTCATTTGTAGAAGAATCATATCTTTCTTTTGCAGCTGGATGTTTTCTGGTACCCCTAGAGCAGTGGGGCAGTAATACATGTCTGGGATACACTCTTCACCAGCTCCCAATGAGTCAATAACTCGTAAGTCAGAGAAAACAATATTGTCTCCTTGTACAGCAGCTGTAGCACAGTAGGCAGCCACAGCAGGCCCAGGTACTTCCTCCCATTCACTTTCTTCTAAGTTCATTGGCAATCCAGGATTTCTGGAGAGAGCATCAGCCCCAATATTTTTGGGTCCTGGCTTGTACTTGAGAGTGAATTGGTAATTAGACAAGGCAGCAAGCCACCTATGACCAGTGGCATCCAGCTTGGCTGTAGTCAAAACATAAGTGAGGGGGTTATTATCAGTTCTCACCTCAAACTGAGCCCCATACAAGTAATCATGCAGCTTTTCAACAATAGCCCACTTCAGGGCAAGAAATTCCAGTTTGTGAACAGGAAAATTAGTTTCTGCTGGGCTTAGACTGTGACTGATATAAGCAACAGGCCTTAGACCTCCTGGGTACTCCTGATGGAGGACTCCACCTAACCCATCATAGCTGGCATCTACATGCAGAACGTATGGCTTTTGTGGGTCTACATAAGCCAACACTGGTGCTTCTGTAAGGCTTTTTTTAAGCTGTAGAAAAGTTTCCTCACAAGCAGAAGTTCACCTATCACTGAAAGGAGTTTTGCTGGTTGTGTCAATACCAGGTGTTTCTTTAAGCAAGTCATTAAGAGGCCGATCAGTCTTGGAATAGTCTCTAATGAAGCGGCGATAATAGCCACAAAACCCCAAGAAGGACCTCAGTTCTGTCAGATTTGTGGGACAGGGCCAGGTTACCACAGCCTCCACTTTAGCAGGATCAGTTGCTACCCCTTATGCAGATACGATGTGGCCCACAAAGTTTACTGAAGAATGGGCAAACTTACATTTGTAAGACCTTCTCTCCTCAAACGATCAAGCACTTTAAACAGTCTCTGATCATGCTCCTCCAGGGTAGAGCCAAAAACAATTATGTCATCTAGGTAGACAATACATTGAGTGGGACAAAGGTCTCCCAGTGTCCGATCCATTAGACGCTGGAAAGTTGCAGGTGCACCACTAATTCCCTGAGGCATTCTAGCAAACTGGAAAACCCCAGGGGGCAAATAAAAGCTGTCTTTTCTTGATCTTCCTCACTCATTGGTACTTGGTAATACCCGGATCTTAAGTCCATTACTGTGAACCATTTGCTGCCTTGCAGGGCATCAAGAGCTTCCTCAATGTGAGGTAGCGTGTATTAATCTGGAACCGTTCGCCGATTTAGAGTCCTGTAATCAACACATATTCGCACTCCATCATTTTTCTTTCTGACCATCACTATTGGGGATGCATATGGGCTTTTAGACTCAACAATGATGTTTTGATCTTTCATTTTGTGCAAGCACTCTCGAACATCATCCAGATCTTTAGGAGGTATGCGCCTGGATCTTTCTCTAAAGGGGGTGCTATCTGTTAGGCAAATACTGCGTTAAATACTTTTAGCACACCCGACATCCATGTCATCAGTAGAGAAAACATCATTGTATTCCATTAGCTGCTCTTCTAGTGCTTGTTTGTGCTCTGCAGGACTATCAGCACCATTAAGGTGAAAGTCTAATTTGGTTTCTTTCTCCTCGACCTTGGCAGGGTAAGAGCTAATGGTTTCCACTGGGTAACAATAGGCTACCTCCTGCCAGGCTGGTATTATAACTGGGTATGTGATAACATTCCGAACAGTAACAGCATCCACTCTTGGACATTTTAAATGATAGTACGAGAAAGGAAAGACTATCTCCCAGCCATTCTTTGCAGCCTCTTTCAGATCAGTCTCTAGCAGGAAAAAGCTACCGTTTGCACCCGGTGAAATTTCCACATAAACCTGCAACACTCTCACTCCCCCGGCTGGAAGCTCTATGGGATGCCATGGATTCCCCACACATCCTCCAGGAAGATCAGGAGCAAAAGTTTGGCAGATATTTTGAAGTTCTGGAGCAACAGGCAGTGAAGGTAGAGGAGTATCCTGTTGTGGCTGAAGAAATCTTATGAAAGCAGCCTCAACGGCTTCAACATTGGAACCCACAATCATAGGAGCAGACTCGCTACCCCCGGGTGGAGGGCTCACATAGGCAATGACTTTAAGTGGGGGATCCTCATCAGCTGTCACACCAGGAATGCGAAGCTCAACTTCTAAACAACCATCCATAAAAACAGGATTTTCTCCCACACCATAAACAGGTATAGTGTCCATAGGTTTCAATGGGAGGTGGCTTAAGTGTTGCTGATAGAAGGGTCTGTAGATAATAGTCACCTGAGAGCCGGTGTCAAACAGAACAGTATTGGGTATATCATTAACAAACTGAAAGTACATCTGCGACCTACTCCAGGCAGTTTAGTGAACATTTGTTTTCTTGATTTTCTCTGTTTTCTTTTATACATTTTTCCAGCTTTACTATGAATTTCAGAACTATCAGCAATCTGTAGACACTGATGAACTGTGTGGCCTGTTTGTCCACAGCGGAAACATTCAATGTGGAAGAGAGGCTTATCACTGGAGGTTTTATCAGCAGATAGAGCTCTAGGCTGTGGAAGTCTACCAACTTCTTTGTTTTTAGCAACAGTCTCATTTTTGTGCTCACCCCAAGAACTCTGATGAACTTTGCTTTTAGAAGGGGTACTAAAAAGGATATCAGCCTCCTGTTTCTTTACTTCACTCATAGTTTCAATAAAGTAAAGTTTCTCTCTCTCAAAACAACTCTTAGGGCCGGTGACATTGGGTGATGCGGCAGAAGCCCCTTTATGATTTGAGCAGTCCTTAATTTATCAACATCTGCAGGAGAGATGACCTTTTCAGTGAGCAATCTTCCTAGAAGCACTTCTAGCCTCCTCACAAACACAGAAACATCCTCTCCCTCTCTATGCTTTGTCTGTTTACAATCAGCAATCTGCATCTGATCCGGGTCACGGTGCCGTCCATAAGCATCTGTCAAAATATCAATATATTCTTGAGCACTGGTACTCACATGTGTGTCCTTGTAAGCTCTGACAATAATGGATGCTGGTGGTCTTAAGCTTTCCATGATGCGCTGTTTTTCTTTTCCTCTGTGCATATCCATTCCTCTATCACTTGTGCAAAATCTTTCCACACTTCAAAGCTTTCTTCACCAGCAGGGACAGGTAGCACTCCGGAAAAAGCCTTTCATTTGCTGTAATAATCAGCATGTAAATTCTAAGCAATGACTTCAGTGACTCAATATTTGTTTCCTGCATGGTGGCTGTAGCAGGCGACATTTCAGACTCTCCTGATGAAGTCGTTGTATTCAATGGTTCACACTTTACAGGCAGGGCTGGTAACTCTCTCCTTACTGGAGGTGAAATCACTGGAAATACTACAGCACAACCAATTGCTTCAGCCCCTTTGGGATTTATGCAGAAGGGCCCTTTATCTGGATTTAAATCCACCTCACTGAGACAAAGATAATGGGTATACAGTTCACAACTCTCATCCTCTTCTCTTTTATCCACAAGAGTGGCATACTGCAAGGTTTTATTTGCTTTTAGTGCCTCCTGCAGTCTGTGGGAACTCACAGTGATAGGCACATATGAAATGGCAAATGTCCTTTCAGGTGGCAGTCCCTCTTCTAGGGCTCACTGCCTCACAGCTTCTGTTAATAACAATGACATGGTAGTTCCTTAATGTCCTGATCCAAGATAGCTCTCAGCAGTGCCTCCAAATGTAGTGCTATTTGTACACTCTTTGTGGCTACTGGGGTATGATGGTGTCACCTGTATAGTATTCAGGAGCAGAATCCTTATAATCTGTGTGATCAGGACAAGATCTCTAACAAGCACTAGCGCCTCCACTCAATTGGGGCTTGTGGATAACAAGTGATATCCCAACTGAGAAATGTATCATCCACATAGACAGTAATCCACACAGCATTGTATATGAAAGTCCATGTATTGGAGAAATCACATTCAGTGACCATCCAACATAAAGTATCTTCCACACAGGAACATTAAAGCATTAACAGTGTTTTCTGCATGTCTCAGTGAGGGGAGGCTGCAACACTTACAGTCTGAGTTATCTCTCCCCCAGGAAATCCACACTTCCCTCTTTTTCACAAGTCTCTCTCTGATGACCTCATCC
This sequence comes from Staurois parvus, assembly GCF_062004578.1. Classification (NCBI taxonomy): domain Eukaryota; kingdom Metazoa; phylum Chordata; class Amphibia; order Anura; family Ranidae; genus Staurois; species Staurois parvus. Next base: position 1,073,282 of record NW_028318367.1, read on the forward strand.
TCAATGCCCAGAGAGCATAGCAGCCATATTGGAAAAGGGCAAAACAAACACTGCATAATAGAAGTATACACTGGAAAATGGGCAAAGAAATTATCACATCACTACACGTGATGTGTAGTATGTAACACGGTGTTATGTCCCAATGTCATAGCCATAGATGCCTCCACTCCCATTTTCTATCCCTGCATAACTGCCTGTATATATATAATTCCTAACTCTGATGTCAGATTTCATCCTGCCTCTTCTTTCCAGACCTTCTTAAATCTTTTTAGGAACTCCGTAGTTGATTCCATACTGCTCTGCTTACAAGCAACTGCTGTAGCTAGTGACTGCTTATCTTTCCACAACTTCTGCATTTCTGCAGCCAACTCCTTCCACATCTGTTTCTGTCCTACGGACGTTCTCACTCATAGTCCACAGTCGGTTCAAACGGCTCATGAAGCTCATATATAGTAGGCACGTTGATCCAATCTCAACCTGATTCCATATCATATCCCAAAATTCCATCGATGATTATCTTCATGTCCTGTTGTGAACATTGCTGCCCCTGCGTTGCTCTTTTCAAGTAGTTTATAGCAGCAGTGGGGTTTTTCCGAGGATCAGGACAACCCTTTATAATGTCGTTAACATCATTAATTTCCATTGGCTTGATCACCACATCATTTCCCACAATTATGTAAGGGTAAGCTTGGGTGGCTCCCTCGTCTTCTGCTTCTTTTCTGGACCTATAATAATACTTACCAAATTCTTCTGAATTATCCTGCTCCTGCTGACTCACCTCTACATCTCCTTTTGAATCTTGATACGTCCCTCTCCTGTACTGTCTGCTCTTTTACCATGGATGTCTGTCCGCCTCATTTCAATGGATTTCTTACTACCTTTCATTTTTTTTCTTGGTCCTGGGCAGCAGAGCAGTTTGCTGCATCTGGTCTAATGTCCTTCCCAATGTAATTTTTTTTTCTTTCCACTCTTTATTCATTTCACACATTGATAAACTTCAACCTGACCTGAAGAATCTTCCACATCACCACTGATCACTGCCAAATGGCCTCTTTCATTGGTGTGAGATGGTGGGAGCTCTTGGGCTGGGACAGAGTGTAATGCATTTCTCCTCCAAGACAACAAATAATCCTCATCCTTAGTGAGCTGAGGATACAGCTGAATATAATCAGGAAGCGCAGTGGCAGGCGTCAAAGAAGTGGCAAAAAAAGGATTATTACTGTGTTTAGCTACTGGGGCAGAAGGGATTGGTGTCGGGCGCTTATATCCTGGGGCATACTTCAACCAATTCAATGCTCCCCCTTTCATATCCCACTCAGGATCTGGACCAAAATAGGGAAAGGCAGTTTCATCCCCTAAACATATCCCCTTTATCATATCCATGTGAAAATCATCATTGTCCCCATCTCTGGGAAAAGGACTGGCACTCCCCATGGTTGAACTCCACCCCACCAAGCTGTCCACTCACGGGACAACATAACAATCCCAAGGTGACAAATACTCTTTACATGTCTCATTAGCTGGTAGTTGGGATTTTTCTAGAGCTGATCCGTCTTCCTTAGTAAATTTCTTTAACAGGTTTTCTTCCTCTGAATACTTTACACGGTGGCTCTGGAGGGTCTGGGTACTTCCCCTTACCTTGGGAGTTTCCCATCATCACTGCAAAGCAAAGAAGCAATATTATGTGAGCTGGCCTATGTGTTTCTCTCCCAGTGATGACTCTTTGTGCCGGGTGAAGCTGGACTGAACTCACATACAGCTCCAACAAAATTCTTCTCAACTGCACAAGTGCTTCAAGGCTGAAAATCCCCTGGACAGGTACACCCCTATTGTGACTCCTTCAGACTGTCACCATGCTTTCACCTATCCCAGGCCAATGGAGAAATCTCCTCGCTGAGTAGATGGGACGTCTCACAGTCCTACAGAGACTTAGAATACATCTACTGAACAGTTTCTCTAGTTACAAGCGTACATAATCACTGAACACACTACTCTGTATGATTGTATGGAGGACATACACACATTTCTTATACATCAACCTAGGTTCTGTTTAACCCCGCGAGCTCCCAAAGCTCCAGCAGACAATTGCTCATACTACCGCAGCACAGAGGCTTGGTGGAGATAGGGGGCGATCAGGGCAAAGGAAGACAAAAAATGCTCACTTACCTCCGATGGCCGATCCTATCCCACTTCTGACACCACTTCTGTCAGGAACATCAATTTATGCCGGCCTCCTCCTCCATACAAACATCCAGTTCAAAGTACTTTGGGAATAATAAAGTCAGACATCTGGATGTGTGATGCAAAATGTGACTTCTTTATTATTCATCAAGCTTTAATAATAAATGAGAATGCAGCATATTTCAGGCGTTTTCCATAAATCACCAATCAGAATACAGAATTTTCAGTAAACTACTCCATGTTGCGTCATAACAAAAATACAACAGGATAGTGACTTCTGATTTCTATAAACAAGAAATGTGTGCATAGATACCAGCATTCACATCCCACGGGAACATCTTGTATGTACAACAAACCAGTTAGTAGGCACAAAGCAAAAGTGAGTGAACTATTAACCCTTTCATATAGTAGGTGGAGCGAATTACTATGATACTTAGCGCCATCTAAAGGCCAGATAGGTTTTTTTAGCTTTAAATCAATGGTTGGTTTAATCCTGAGGTTTTTTTTAATTTATGTCCTTCAATGTCTACTGTACTCATAAATGTAGGAGTGTGATCTCCGTTATTTGTATGACACCATCCCTGACATAGTACACTAATAATATGTTGGGTGGAGAGACAAGCATGTGTCCAGCCGTGACACCAAAATGCCTCAATTAGGAAAAACAGTTCCATACCACATTATGGCCACTAGATGGAGCCAATGATCATAGGAAATCACTGTATGAAAAGACCAACATGTGACATGGCTGAATGAATGCTGGTCATATTAGTTCATCTATTCTCTAAGTGGGGCGGTATCTATTGGGCCAATCCCTTTTAAAAACCACACATAATATCGCCCTTCAAAGTGAAAACAAAAACAGTTTCCACAAAATCAAAGAGTAAAAATATTTTCCGGTGGATCCCCTCTACCCAGACCCCATATGTAGACATAGAACAACAAGCTGTGTTCCCTCTCATGCCGCACTCCTCCAACCACCCAAACCCACACAGAAGCCAAGGGAAATAATGAGAGGAAAGTTCCCCCCTAGTTTGGGGCGGAGTTCTCCTTCCCTCCTGTTGGGGGATGGGAGAAGGATGGACTGAAGACAGAGAGACGCTTCGGGGTCACCACTGTTCTGTAGAGCCTTGAAATGAAGGACATCAACTTCAGAAGTTCTTGTTGTCTGTGTAAAGTTCCCCGATAACGAGATCTGGGCTCTCCCGGCTTCTAGCTCTGTAACCCGCTATATCATTATCAGGAAACGCAACTCCGACACCCAAGAAGGGCTGAAGTTGTGTCCTTCATTTCCAGGATCTATTGACCACTCTGCACCCCGACATTTACTGCACTTCATCCATGTCTTTGGGGGCCTCTCATCTCCTTATCAACTGTTTCTTCCATGATGAAGATCAGACATGGAGTATATCTGAGGTGTATATCAGGGTGTGCTTTTTCCCCACATGAGAGCTGGGATGTCCAGCAACATTCATCTAGAAGACATTTCCCACACTCAAGGCACTAATACACCTCCAGGGTTGTGTGGGACCCCTGATGTACAGGAAGACAAGACTTCAGTGAGGAACATTTCCCTTACTCAGGACAGGAAAGTGGCTTCTCCCCTGTGTGACATCTCTGATGTCTGGAAAGATGGGACTTCCGTGAAAAACATTTCCCACACTCAGGACAGGAATACGGCTTCTCACCTGTGTGACATCTCTGATGTCTGGAAAGATGGGACTTCCGTGAAAAACATTTCCCGCACTCAGGACAGGAATACGGCTTCTCTCCCGTATGAGATCTCTGATGTGTGTGAAGATGGGACTTTGCTGAAAAACATTTCTCACACTCAGGACAGGAATACGGCTTCTCCCCCGTATGATATCTCTGATGTGTGTGAAGATGGGACTTCAATGAAAAACATTTCCCACACTCAGGACAGGAATACGGCTTCTCCCCCGTATGAGATCTCTGATGTGTGTAAAGATGGGACTTAGCTGAAAAACATTTCCCACACTCAGGACAGGAATATGGCTTTTCCCCCGTATGAGATCTCTGATGTGTGTTCAGATGGGACTTCACTAAAAAACATTTCCCACACTCAGGACAGGAATACGACTTCTCCCCCGTATGAGATCTCTGATGTGCGTTAAGACTGGTCTTAAATGAAAAACATTTCCCGCACTCAGGACAGGAATACGGCTTCTCCCCTGTGTGAGATCTCTGATGCTTGGAAAGACTGGACTTCTGTGAAAAACATTTCCCACACTCAGAACAGGAATATGGCTTCTCCCCCGTGTGAGATCTCTGATGTGTCTGAAGATAGGACTTGTCTGAAAAACATTTCCCACATTCAGAACAGGAATATGGCTTCTCCCCCGTGTGAGATCTCTGATGTGTCTGAAGATAGGACTTGTCTGAAAAACATTTTCCGCACTCAGAACAGGTATACAGCTTTTCCCCCATGTGAGATCTCTGATGTTTGTATAGATGGGACTTGTCTGAAAAACATTTCCCACACTCAGGACAGGAATATGGCTTCTCCCCTGTGTGAGATCTCTGGTGTGTGTAAAGATTGTACTTCCTTGAAAAACACTTCCCACACTCAGGACAGGAATATGGCTTCTCCCCCGTGTGAGATCTCTGATGTCTGTAAAGCTGGGACTTCACTGAAAAACATTTTCCACACTCAGGACAGGAATATTGCTTTTCCCCTGTGTGAGATCTCTGATGTATGTGAAGATTGGACTTTTCTGAAAAACATTTTGCACATTCAGGACAGGAATACGGCTTTTCCCCTGTGTGAGATCCTTGATGTCTATAAAAATTGGACATATGTGAAAAACAGTTTCCACACTCAAGACAGGAATACGGCTTCTGCCCAATGTGAGATCTTTTATGCACATTAAGACCATGTTTAGAACGGAAACCCTTCCCGCACTCAGTACAGGAGAAGCTCTTCCCTGTTGGAAGGCCGGCCCGGTCCCGCACAGTCTGAGGTTCCTCAGGATACGAGGAATCCGATGGTCCATCTACACTGGGTGGTGCCGGATGGACATTGGAGGGAGCCGGGTTTTCTCCTGGACTATACTGTGTGATGTCCTCATCTTCTACTTTCCAGTCTGGAGACAAAGTGAGACAATCCTCGGAGGTTTTCCTCATCTCCCGGCCATGGACTAAAATACAAAGACAAAGAGGATTACTAGACAGGAGCTGATTGGTTCCCCCAAACCAGGACTCCGCCCACATCAGGCAGCTTGGTCTCTGAGGAGCTTACAATTCCACCCTCAAGGGAACTAGGAAATGGCTCCTCTGATCTCCTACCAGGTCATTTCTTTATTCATGGACCTTAGTCAGAGAGTGAGGAAACAAACAGAACTGTCTTTTATAGGAGGGACAGTGATGAGGGGATTATAGGACGAGGGTCCCCACCCCCTCTATCACTCATTGCCATCTTCTCCATGTTTTCCTATGTTAATATATAACAGTGGGTAGATAGAGAGCAGAAGTCAGGAGTATGTAATGTATAAAATGGAGTATATAGTGCAGGGGTCAGGAGTATGTAATGTAATCGTGCTGGAGCGATTGTGGCCTAAAACAAAATCCCACCAAGCATTCACCCAATATAAACCTGCTTTTCTAACATACACTTCCTCCCTTCAAACTGCCAAACAAGCCTACTTTGTCACTCTCATTAATACCTTCTCTTCGAGTCCTCATCGGCTCTTCTCTACCTTTAACTCTCTACTTTCTCCACCCCCATCGCCACCCAGCGCCTCATTCACTGCCCACGAGATTGCACTCCACTTCCGAAACAAGATTGACGCAATTCATAGGGACATTGCCACTACACAGACACCCACCCCACTTAGTATTGTCATGGAAATTTTGTATTGTTGGTCGAACTTTAAATGTGTCATGTATTCGTGTTATTCATATGTCTCTCGTGTGGCTTAATTAAAGCTCTGAAGGCTGCAATTGGGCCATGCGCATGTACAATGTATGTATTACAGTACTCGGCTTGGTAATGGATGAGATGGCAGATCTGCGCTTATAGACCGGCGTGTATACCACCACGGCATTCCATGCGAATGCTGCTGTCAGTAGACCGTGGGCCTGTATCCACATATCAGCAGCATGGTACCACGTGGGCTTCATAACGCAATGCGCAAGCGGTGTGAACTCCACGTGTAGGCTTATGCATATCTTACAACCCATTACCAACTTGAAACTGTATCTTGGATGGATGTGTTTTAATAAAGATCGTATCGGGCCCATCCAGGTACAGACTGATATTTTTAGGGAGATGCTTGTGCAGAGAATTTTGCATACCAATAGAAGCTAGTAGGACAGGAAATATGACCTCAGATGGCTCATGGGGGGGAAGGGGAGGAAGTCTGCTGACCTCAGAAGACTCATGGGGGAGGACCAGTGATAGATAATAGCAAAGGCTATGCTCCAATTGGAATGTATATCCTCTGTATAGGCAATCCCCATTGTATTGTTATGTGGGAGGGATTGACTTTATTCATGTGGGGGGCATGTGTGTATTTTTAATAAAAACAGAGAGCTGAGCCTAAAGCCGGCCCTTATGTGGATTGCAACCAGCCTTAGAGTGTCGTGTGATCATTCTAGGGTAACGGAGCTCCATCACCTACAAATCAACAGGACCAAAGTATTTGGATGGGCAGGAATCATGTAGTTTGGCTGCAGTCGTGGTAAGCGAGATTCACACAGCTTTATGGGGGATTTCTGCGCATCCAACTGCGAGTACTCACGGTAAGGAGAAATTCGTTAAAGCGAATTTCCAAGACAGTTTGGCGAGCCTGGTGGATACTAACGCGTATTCTTGCGTAGCTAACCTAGAACGAGGGGGGAATGGCCATCATGAACTAGCAAAAAGTATGCCGGCACATTTCAGGTCTCTCTGCCATTAAGAGGATCGCTTTTTGCGTGTTCGTGTGGCTGATTTCGCTCTCTGTTAGCTAACAAGAAATACCGCTTGGCAAGGACCTCATTTTTTGTCCTAAACTCTTGATTTGTGGGTGAAAAGACGAGGGTTTGTCTCTGCTGAGAGCAGCAGGGGGGGTGGGTTTGGTTGGCTGGATTTGGTCAAGTTTAAAAATCTTCCAACCAAAAATTAAACGGGTATATGTTTTAGTGGGTAAAAGTTGTTGCATAGTGTTAGGTAAGTATTTGTGGGCTGTAGGTACTGTGGTGATTGCTTTACCCCCCTCCACGTGAGGTAATTATTACAGTGCTGAAAGGCTTAGGTTAATTGTTAACTGTTGTAAGATCTCTGTGTGTATGTGATCTGTACAATGTTTTGTGGTACTACTGCTCCCAGCAAGCATGCAGCAGGGGGTCCTTTCTGTTACATGTGCATGTTAGTGTGATATGTTGGTGTTTTATGTCCGTTCTGTGATTGTGCCCAAATTGTGTTGTATGTGTGCTTCATATTGTTGTGTAATTGTCCAGTGTATGTTCTGTCTAAAAGTCTGTTTTATGTAAGAGGCAATTTTGAGGCTAGAGTCTGCCGTGTGTTTCCCTGTGGGGGCTCATTCTAGTATCTGCCATGTGCTCCTCTGTGGGGGGTCATCTTCTTGACTAACCACATGGACTCTTTTTGTTTGGTGGCCATTTTGTTGGCTACCATGTGCTTTCCCTGTTGGTGGCCATTTTGTTGACTACCATATGTGCAGTAATCTCTATGCAATGTGCATGAAGTTTCCTATATGCATTTGACCCATATTACAGTTTCATTTGTTTGCTTTTAGCTTTAAATTTGCGTATTGCCAGCCAATTTAAAGTGTATTAAGCGAGTTTTCCCTTCACGTGTTCCACATTTAATGAGCGCGGTGAAGTCTGGGTTTTTGCACATAGATTTCTTGTATAGTGATTATGTTTTTCTTGTGTTTTTCCTGTTAAAAGTAGTTCCTTATTGTAAAGCGGGTTTGTTTTAAGCTGCTGTGTCGCGTGTTTCACGTCCAGCAGACTTTTTGTGTAAACGGTTCTAGGTGGTTGCAGTAAAGATTGCGTGTATAACGTGGATCGTTTAGCGGTGCTGATAGGAGTGATTTTTGCGTCAGCAACAAGGTTACTTTTGGCGCAGTTTTTCGGTTTACCTCTGTGTAATTGTTTTACTGTGAAACGTCCCGTGAAACGTCCCGTGTTTTTCATAAGGATCCACTTTGTCCTTTTTAACAGTTTTTCAGGTTGAAAAAGGGTTTTTCTGTGTGTATTAGGAAAGTTTTTTTCTTTACACAAATTTCCTAAAGGTCAGTTAGCAGGTTTCTGCCCAACCAGTGACCCCTAAGTAACATCCAAGAACCCCTCTTTTTGTTTTGACTTGTGTTAGCTACTGTGTGCAGGGAGAGAAAAGCCACTTTCATCATTGTGCGGTGTGGCCTGCCAAACACAGTGGGTGATGAGAACCACATAAATTACGCTGTGTGAGTGGGCGGTCCAGGGAAATCCTGGTCACCACAAACACTTCGGGTGGTCAGGATCACACAAATTGCGCTGTGGGAGTGGGAGGTGTGCTCTCAGTCTGACCGCCACTTGATGCGCTTCGGGTGATCGATAAGTATCACATAAATTACGCTGTGCTGGGAAAGTGGTGGAATCAGGCCTCTCGGTAGGATCCCACCGAGTGCTCCAGGGGGTAAACAGGTACCCGGACGCGGGATATATACCAGTGACTAGTCACGATGGGCAGTAGTCAGTCCATGAAGAGAGAGGGGGAACCAGCCCTCTTCAGGGTAAGGACAGCTGCACAACTGATGAAGGTGAGTTTGGGGGGGAAGTCTACAGAACCCCTCAAAAGGTGGAATAAATGGTCGAAGGGTACCAGATGGGAAATTCCCCGGGAAGGTACATTTGACGCATGGAGGTGGGGAAAATTCATCTCTGAATTTGGACCACGGATGCAGGCGTCAGAACTAGAGATCGCACAGCTATGGCTTCACAGGTCAATCCGATTAGGGAAGCAAGGCATACATAAACTGGTGTCTGTCCGGAAGAACCAGGTGATGTATACCTGGCCTCCAGAGGGAATAAAACAGGAAGATCCGGTGTCAGAGGTGGAGGAAGCTCTTTCAGGGCTGACTCTACTAAGGCTGGCAGGATCAGGGTCTGCTGGGGTTCCCGAACAACCAACAGTGGCTGAGATAAGTATAACTGCACCTGTCTCTTCTGTTAGTGACGTCACTCTTGACATACCTTCTGTGTCTTCTGTCTCTATGCCTCAGCCTCTGCCTCTACCTCTCCCTTCTCCCTGCTTCACCCCAGCTCCTTCTGTTTCCAACTATGAAGCCTACTCAACAACCGATTTGCAGACTATCTGTGAATCAAGGGGAATAGACACCCGGTTAAAAAAACAGGGCGGATTGCATCAAAGCGCTACGAACCACTGATCAGACCCCTGCCCCCCAGCTATACCCTGATCTGAGGGACCACAAACCTGAAGGTGCAGTAAGCGAGGTGGTTAATCTAAGCCCACCGATGATGCTGGGTCAGCCCTTGCACTCTTCCCGGACCGAGGCCTATCCAGTCAGGGTGCAGCAATTTGAAGGTCCTCCCAATGCACGGGGGGAACGGACTTTAGGGGAACGGGTAGTTTGGCATGTCCCCTTCACCCCGGCAGAGATCCGCACTATTCTGGCTGAGCTCCCGGACTATCGAGTCAATCCGAGAGGATTTGCTCGAATGTTTGGACAAAACCAGTTCAGCTATGGTATGAGCGGGTCAGATTGTGCACAGATCCTACGGGCAAAGGTGGGCATGGAAGTGGCCAGTACAGTGATTGCAGGGTGCTCTATAACCACGCATGAGGAGATGACTTCAGGGGGCAAAGAGTTCTGTACACAGCTAAAGGCAAAGCTTCCAGAAATGTATGGTGCTACCTCTACTACGGACATGATGAAGCTCACCCAGGGTCCTAATGAGGAAAGCGCCTGCTTCTGGCGCCGTCTCAAGCAGACGGCACTGGATGCGGATCTGGAAGTTGGACCTGATGCTCCAACTGAAGGGGTAAAGGTGACCGCGACGCACATTCTGTTGCGGGCCAAATTTTTGGAAGGCATCAATATTAAAATTCGGGAAAGGCTGGTTCTGGCCCGACCCGAATATAATGAGATGTCTATCCCTGCTATCCTTTCCACTCTTGCGGCAATAGAGAGGGAAATGGATAGAAGAAAACAAGACAAGGCCAAAGTTCTTATGTCCCAGACCCCACACGAAAAACCAAGGGATCTGGGTCACAGGAAGGATAGGCCCCCACCCAGGTGCTTCCAGTGCCACCAAACGGGGCACATGAGGAGGAGCTGTCCCCAATTACCTAAAGGTCGGTGGCAGTTCATTCCTGATGAGTCCTCCGCCCCTATGACCACCATGGTAAGTAACTCCTATGAATTCTCATAGGAAGTTGACAAATCGGTGTCGGCCCAGATCCATCTTTTTCTAGAGGAATTAAAATATCCCCTCCCTTGCCTCACCGACACCAGTGCAGCAAGAACGGTCCTGCGAAAACAGGACATCCAAGGCAAGGTACCCCTCTCAGGGGAAAACCCTCCTAACCCCTACTAACCTCACTATCAAACGATGCACTATTCTTAACCCAGCTTCTCTTCTTCCTGTGTCGGAAGATGAGAAGGGGGGGGAGGACAACAATGACAGTGCTGAATTTTGCAACACGACTAACAATACTAACACCTCTTCTGCTAACATGTCTTCTTTGTCCACTACTAATCTCTCTTCCAAAGGACACGACTGTATTTCTTTGGTGGAACTGGAGTCAACGGCGACACACCCCATATCACCCCGAGAGTAGCGGTAAGGTTGAACGTCTTCCGATACCCAAAAACCTTGGCCTGAATGTCTCCCCATTGCCCCCTATTCCATCCGGAATGCCCCTCGGCAACCACATGGGCTGTCACCCTACGAGGTGTTGTTTGGGGGACCTCCCAAAACAGGGTTGTACTTTCCTCAACAGTTGTTGTCTTTGCATTCACAGCTTACAGGTTATGTGCAATCTCTGCAACGGGAGCTGCAGAAGATACACCATCGGGTTCGCGAATCGCTCCCCGATCCAAATACAATAACAGGTGTTCTTTCTATTGAGCCAGGTGATTGGGTCGTCCTAAAGAAACATCAAAGAACCGGACTCGAGCCACGGTTCACCGGACCATACCAAGTCCAGCTGACGACACCTACCTCACTCAAGCTCGAGGGACGAGACAACTGGGTGCACGCAAGCCACTGCAAGAAGCTTCTCAGCTACACCAGAGAATGAGGGGTGTCATTTTCCTTTTTCTTTTTGTTTGTATGTCTTACATGTGTGTGAACGGAGGAAAAGATGGCAGATACCCCAACCTTTTATTTAAAATGCACCTACGTTTAGCCAGAACCGCCAACAAAACCAACTGTTGGGTATGCTCTAAGCCCCCACCCAGTCATCACATGTCCGCAATGGCCGCTGTTCATGCCCTATATGACATCCGCGTCGGCATGAAAAAGCAAGGGACCCCTGGTCAGCCCCCACGTAGACATTTATCGGTAGAACTTAATGACACATTTTTAGCAGGTAACATCAGTTTCAGCACCAATATTAGCTCTAGCTCCTGTAGGGCCCTCGTCAGTCCATTATGGGTAACTGGGCAGCTAGGCAGCCCTCAGGTGTGCTTTAACATCAGCTTTGGCACAGGTAACAAGTTTGTTGGGATTACCACCTGCGAGGGAGGTATAACTGTCAATCTGACTAACCAGACTTCCTTTCTGAGTAACCACACTGACCGACCAGACCACGTGTGTTGGAAGGACGGAGGTGATGTGCAGACTGAGGGAGCAATCCCCCAGTCTGTGCAACTGTTGCTCAGTGCCAGAGGCCGAACGAGGAACTCTTCCTGCTCTGCTCTGACAGGTCCATACTATTTTCTGTGTGGTTCGGCAGCCTATAGAACATTCCCCCAGAACGCGAAAGGTTCGTGTGCCCTCATAAAGCTAGTCCCCGCATCCTATGTAGTGATGGACCATGAAGAGTTGATGGTCCACAAGAAGGTAAGGATGGCAGGGAGAGTTCGCAGGGAACTGTTCTCTGAGGGCGACCAGGCATGGGCTTGGTTCCCCTCATGGACAGGATGGGGAATAGAACTTATGAAGCGCCTGAACAATTTTTCTGTCATCGTGGATAGTATGTTTAACGAGACCGTAGAGGCTGTCAGAGAAATTGCCCAAGAACAACGGCAGATGGGAATTTTAGTGCTTCAGGAGAAGATGGCCCTTGATTATCTTTTAGCCGCCAAAGGGGGGTTCTGTGAGTTCATCGGAGAGGATTGTTGTACTTGGATAGAAGACACCGATGACAAGGTCCAGGCCCATATGGACAAAGTTAGTGAACTACAGGGAAAAGCTAGAGCTATAGCTAGTGAGGGTTGGAATCCGTTCAAGGGTTTGGGAGGATTGGGAGATTTCCTGTTCTCCATCGGATCTTGGTTGAAGGAAGTGGGAGTGTATATCCTGATGCTTCTCTTTTTCATCTGCCTTTTATATGCCGCGGTGAGATGTTCCTGTTGCCTCATCGACCGTGTAAGCCAAGCTCGGGCAGACGACCACATCTCCATGCCCGCTCCGGGGATCCCACTCCAACCACTGATCGGGGGAAGACCTCACCAACCAACCACCTTCTCTACAGATTACGTCCTGGCTTCCCTCTAATTTATCTCTCTGAAGACCACATTCTCCAAGACCTTCAAGCAAGCTTCAAGCCTCATCATTGTTTGTGTCTGCGATTTGGAAAACTGTCTGGGTCGAGACCAGCCTTGTGTGGCCCCGTCTGCAGGGGCAATTTGAGAATCTATTGCTGGATCTCCCCAGACCACCGTGGGATCACAAGCTTTATTCATACCACAAGTCTGTTTGTGGTTTTTGCAAGAGCCTTCCTGTAGTGAAGGTTCCAACGCTCTTGAGGATCATCGCTTCAATCAAGCCTGTTTGCGTCGAGTCTGCGTCGGGTCTTGTTGTTTCAGGTACCCCGTGGAGCTTTATTCTCAGGGACAACTACAGGAACTCTTTGAAGTTTGAGACTACACCCATCAAGCTGAAGAAGATCAAGAAGGGACACGAGGAGAATATGATAAAACAGGAGGGAATGTCATGGAAATTTTGTATTGTTGGTCGAACTTTAAATGTGTCATATATTCGTGTTATTCATATGTCTCTCGTGTGGCTTAATTAAAGCTCTGAAGGCTGCAATTGGGCCATGCGCATGTACAATGTATGTATTACAGTACTCAGCTTGGTAATGGATGAGATGGCAGATCTGCGCTTATAGACCGGCGTGTATACCACCACGGCATTCCATGCGAATGCTGCTGTCAGTAGACCGTGGGCCTGTATCCGCATATCAGCAGCATGGTACCACATGGGCTTCATAACGCAATGCGCAAGCGGTGTGAACTCCACGTGTAGGCTTATGCATATCTTACAACCCATTACTAATCTGAACTGTATCTGGGATGGATGTGTTTTAATAAAGATCGTATCAGGCCCATCCAGGTACAGACTGATATTTTTAGGGAGATGCTTGTGCAGAGAATTTTGCATACCAATAGAAGCTAGTAGGACAGGAAATATGACCTCAGATGGCTCATAGGGGGGAAGGGGAGGAAGTCTGCTGACCTCAGAAGACTCATGGGGGAGGACCAGTGATAGATAATAGCAAAGGCTATGCTCCAATTGGAATGTACATCCTCTGTATAGGCAACCCCCATTGCATTGTTCGGTGGGAGGGATTGACTTTATTCATGTGGGGGGCATGTGTGGATTTTTAATAAAACAGAGAGCTGAGCCTAAAGCCGGCCCTGATGTGAGTTGCAACCAGCCTTAGAGTGTCGTGTGATCATTCTAGGGTAACGGAGCTCCAATCACCCACAAATTCAACAGAACCAAAGTATTTGGATGGGCAGGAATCGTGTAGTTTGGCTGCAGTCGTGGTAAGCGAGATTCGCACAGCTTTATGGGGGATTTCTGCGCATCCAACTGCAAGTACTCACGGTAAGGAGAAATTCGTTAAAGCGAATTTCCAAGACAGCTTCTTGCAATCCTATGGCCACGGCTTGCGAGAATATAACCTTTGAGATATTCGAAATTATTAATTATTAATAAATTTAATAAATAATCAGATCATTTAAAAATTGTGATTGATGTAATTAGTTAGAAACTTTATTATTGTGTCTTACATTGGTAGGATATATTTTTGATTGTGTGTACCAATGTTCATTTATCACGTCTTTTGCGTTTTGTGTTAATATATATATAATTTTTGTACATAAATAAATTTTTATATTTATCTATTACAAGGCAAATTTTGTGTGTATGGTACGAAATCATATTGGCTAAAAGAATTCAAGGTATAATAATAAGTGGTGATCAAATTATCAAGGTGTCCAATTTATTGGTTCACTAAATATTTGCCGTATTTTAACGGCTGGAGGCACTGTAATATTTCATCTAAGGGAAAGGGACACGCCCTTTATAAATAATATATATCCTTACATAAACCACCACAGCGCGCTGACCCATAATGCATTCATTCATGACATGTGATCGCATTAGCCAATCAGCAGCCAGCCAGCCAGCACTGTGTAATGGTCGAGCTATAAATGGCGGCCATTTTAGAATTCTCCATTTGCCTCCAGTCATTCAACAGAGGCAGACCTGGCTGTATTCAGGGAGAGAGTTAGGGACACAGAAACGTTACTTAGGGCCACAGAAACGTTACTTAGGGACACAGAAACGTTACTTAGGGACACAGAAACGTTACTTAGGGCCACAGAAACTTTACTTAGGGACACAGAAACGTTACTTAGGGACACAGAAACGTTACTTAGGGACACAGAATTGTTACTTAGGGACAGACACAGAATTGTTACTGAGGGACACAGAATTGTTACTGAGGGCCACAGAACTGTTACTTAGGGCCACAGAAACGTTACTTAGGGCCACAGAATTGTTACTTAGGGACAGACACAGAATTGTTACTGAGGGACACAGAATTGTTACTGAGGGCCACAGAACTGTTATTTAGGGCCACAGAAACGTTACTTAGGGACACAGAATTGTTACTCAGGGACAGACACAGAATTGTTACTTAGGGACAGACACAGAATTTTTACTGAGGGACACAGAATCATTACTTAGGGCCACAGAAACGTTACTTAGGGCCACAGAAACGTTACTTAGGGCCACAGAATTGTTACTTAGGGACAGACACAGAATTGTTACTGAGGGATACAGAATTGTTACTGAGGGACACAGAACCGTTACTTAGGGCCACAGAAACGTTACTTAGGGACACAGAATTGTTACTCAGGGACAGACACAGAATTGTTACTGAGGGACACAGAATTGTTACTGAGGGCCACAGAACTGTTACTTAGTGCCACAGAAACGTTACTTAGGGACACAGAATTGTTACTCAGGGACAGTCACAGAATTGTTACTTAGGGACAGACACAGAATTGTTACTGAGGGACACAGAACTGTTACTTAGGGCCACAGAAACGTAACTTAGGGCCACAGAATTGTTACTTAGGGACAGACACAGAATTGTTACTGAGGGACACAGAATTGTTACTGAGGGCAACAGAACTGTTACTTAGGGCCACAGAAACGTTACTTAGGGCCACAGAATTGTTACTTAGGGACAGACACAGAATTGTTACTGAGGGACACAGAATTGTTACTGAGGGCAACAGAACTGTTACTTAGGGCCACAGAAACGTTACTTAGGGACAGACACAGAATTGTTACTGAGGGACACAGAATTGTTACTGAGGGCAACAGAACTGTTACTTAGGGCCACAGAAACGTTACTTAGGGACACAGAATTGTTACTCAGGGACAGACACAGAATTGTTACTTAGGGACAGACACAGAATTGCTACTGAGGGACACAGAATTGTTACTGAGGGCCACAGAACTGTTACTTAGAGCCACAGAAACGTTACTTAGGGCCACAGAATTGTTACTTAGGGACAGACACAGAATTGTTACTGAGGGACACAGAATTGTTACTGAGGGCAACAGAACTGTTACTTAGGGCCACAGAAACGTTACTTAGGGCCACAGAATTGTTACTTAGGGACAGACACAGAATTGTTACTGAGGGACACAGATTTGTTACTGAGGGCCACAGAACTGTTACTTAGGGCCACAGAAACGTTACTTAGGGACACAGAATTGTTACTCAGGGACAGACACAGAATTGTTACTGAGGGACACAGAATTGTTACTGAGGGATACAGAATTGTTACTGAGGGACACAGAACCGTTACTTAGGGCCACAGAAACGTTACTTAGGGCTACAGAAACGTTACTTAGGGCCACAGAATCGTTACTTAGGGCCACAGAAACTTTACTTAGGGCCACAGAAACGTTACTTAGTGCCACAGAATTGTTACTTAGGGACAGACACAGAATTGTTACTGAGGGACACAGATTTGTTACTGAGGGCCACAGAACCGTTACTTAGGGACACAGAATTGTTACTCAGGGACAGACACAGAATTGTTACTGAGGGACACAGAATTGTTACTGAGGGACACAGAATTGTTACTGAGGGACACAGAATTGTTACTGAGGGACACAGAATTGTTACTCAGGGACAGACACAGAATTGTTACTCAGGGACAGACACAGAATTGTTACTCAGGGACACAGAATTGTTACTGAGGGACACAGAATTGTTACTCAGCGACAGACACAGAATTGTTACTCAGGGACAGACTCAGAATTGTTACTGAGGGACACAGAATTGTTACTGAGGGACACAGAATTGTTACTCAGGGACACAGAATTGTTACTGAGGGACACAGAATTGTTACTGAGGGACACAGAATTGTTACTCAGGGACACAGAATTGTTACTGAGGGACACAGAATTGTTACTGAGGGACACAGAATTGTTACTCAGGGACAGACACAGAATTGTTACTCAGGGACAGACACAGAATTGTTACTCAGGGACAGACACCGAATTGTTACTCAGGGACAGACACAGAATTGTTACTGAGGGACACAGAATTGTTACTGAGGGACACGGAATTGTTACTCAGCGATAGACACAGAATTGTTACTCAGGGACACAGAATTGTTACTGAGGGACACAGAATTGTTACTGAGGTACACAGAATTGTTACTCAGGGACAGACACAGAATTGTTACTCAGGGACAGACACAGAATTGTTACTGAGGGACACAGAATTGTTACTGAGGGTCACAGAATTGTTACTCAGCGACAGACACAGAATTGTTACTCAGGGACAGACACAGAATTGTTATTGAGGGACACAGAATTGTTACTGAGGGACACAGAATTCTTACTGAGGGACACAGAATTGTTACTGAGGGACACAGAATTGTTACTCAGGGACACAGAATTGTTACTCAGGGACAGACACAGAATTGTTACTCAGGGACAGACACAGAATTGTTACTGAGGGACACAGAATTGTTACTGAGGGACACAGAATTGTTACTCAGCGACAGACACAGAATTGTTACTCAGGGACAGACACAGAATTGTTACTGAGGGACACAGAATTGTTACTCAGGGACACAGAATTGTTACTGAGGGACACAGAATTGTTACTGAGGGACACAGAATTGTTACTGAGGGACACAGAATTGTTACTCAGGGACAGACACAGAATTGTTTCTCAGGGACACAGAATCGTTTAATTAAAGAGTATGTCAGACAACATGCATAGGAGTGGCAGAGGAGGCAATGTTTTAGGAGCGAGCAGACGTGGCAGCAGAGGAAGGGGTCGAGGCAGCACTAGTCACAGCCAGAGGCCAGTGCTCCCGGTGTCATCCAGCGGTCGTGTCTCCACCGACAACCCTGCCATCATCGATTGGTTGGCTCGGTCGTCTTCCTCTTCCCAGGTCACCTCTGACACCTACAGCCAACGGTCGGTGGGTACGTCCGACACAACCGTTAGTTGGCATGGCCCGGGAGCAAGCCCACTGAAATCACGTGTCCTCTACCTGCCCCTGTCCTTTGGTGTTCCCTCACCAAGCGAAGTATCGCATGCTGTGGGCTCAGCCCCACTGTACAGTGAGGAAGAGCTAACAGAGGGCGGTCAGGAACGGGGGGAGACATCCGCCTCTTCAGCAGGCAGGCGAAGAAGTAGTGGCGAGGAGAGTGGCTCGGTAGCCGGTCTAGAGACAGGTCTGTCTCCTGACCCACACGCAGCCGAGGGGGCTAGAAGTGAGGCGGAAACCCTAATTAATGATAATGAGGCTGATCGCACTTGGCAGCCTCGTCGTCATCAGGCTATTGCTTCCGCATCATCAGGAGAAGAGGGTGGCGGCTTGCCAGCGAGCAAAACAGTCGGTGGGTTGCCCAGGAGGCAGCAGGGTCGCAGCAGTGTCAGTGGAGGCAAACGGCCACGGAGTACAGCACCAGCTCCACTGCAGCCTACCACCACGGCCAGTAGTGGTGCCGGTGTGCACGGAGGAAGCAGCAGTCAGCCAGTGAGGAGTATCGGGGGCAAAGTTTCCTACTCGGCGGTGTGGCAATTTTTTGTCAAGCCGCCCGAGGAAGTAAACGTAGTCGTATGTCGACTATGTGGCCAGAAAGTCAAGCGTGGCCAGGGGGCCCATGTTGGGACTACAGCGGTGCGGCAGCATATGCAGCGTCGCCATTTGGTGGCCTGGGAAAACCGTGATAAAGATACGGCGGTTCTGCCCGCCCCAGCCCCCGCTCCATCACCCGCTCCGTTACTTGCTCCGTCACCCGACGTCAATCGCCCTCTATCAGCCAGTCAAGGCTCCAACACCTCTGCTGAGGGGAGTTGTCGCTCGTTGGCATCTTCCGCTCGTTCAGATGCTCCTTCTTCTGCTACTCCTCTTCACGGATTCCGTCAGCAGTCTTTCTTGGAATCCGTTTCCAAGAGACAACAGTTTGCGAGCACGCACCCGACGGTGCAAAAGCTGAACGTCCTCCTGTCCAAGTTGCTGGTGCTGCAGTCCCTCCCTTTCCAAGTGGTGGACTCAGCACCTTTCCGAGAAATGATGGCTTGTGCCGCGCCGCGGTGGAGAGTGCCAAGCCGTCATTTCTTCGCCAAAAAGGCAGTGCCAGCCCTGCATTCACATGTAGAAGAGATGGTGGGCCAGTCTTTGAGCATGTCGGTCTCTGCCAAAGTGCACGGCAGCGCCGACGTGTGGAGCTGTAACTACGGTCAGGGACAGTACATGTCATTTACGGCCCACTGGGTGAACGTGGTGCCGTCACAGCCGCACCAGCAACTTGGACAGGTCACGCCGCTTTTGCCTCCACGTTTGCACGTCCTTGGTCCGGCAAAGATGTCCGCCTCTACCACCTCTTCTTCCGCCGTGTCCTCAGCCGCCACCCCCGTGCCAAGTCCCATTACCCGACCGGCATATCACATGTGCAGGGCGCAACGGTGTCACGCTGTGCTGCACCTGGTATGCCTTGGCGAACGTAGTCACACAGGGGAGGAACTTCTGAGTGTAATGAACAGAGAAATCGACAGATGGCTGTCTCCGCGCAAACTGAAAATCGGAACCATGTTGACCGACAACGGAAAGAACATGGTGTCTGCTCTGCGTCAAGGAAGGTTGTGCCATGCGCCATGCATGGCTCACGTGTTCAATCTGGTTGTCAAGCGGTTCCTAAAATCCACCATCCCACTGCAAGACATCCTTAAAATGTCACGTAAACTTTGCATGCATTTCAGCCATTCCTACAGCGCAAAGCACACCCTCCTTGAGCTGCAGCGGCAGAACGGAATTCCACAGCATCGCCTGATCTGCGACGTTGCAACAAGGTGGAATTCAACCCTACATATGTTAGACCGCCTTTACAAACAGCGAAAGGCCATCACCGATTTCCTGATGTTACAAGCGCATAAAGGTACTCCCCTGTGTAACTTCGATGTCAGCCATTGGCATCTCATGCGTGACACCTGCCGCTTGCTCAGGCCCTTTGAGGAGGCCACGCTATTCGTGAGTCGGCAGGACTATGGGATGAACGACGTCATTCCTCTGTTGCACGTCCTGGAACAAATGCTGTTAACAATGGCTGGTCAGGGTGCGGTAGACGTGGCGCACAGATCTCAACGCCACATGACCCCTGTGGGGGCAGGACAGGAAGAAGAGGAGGAGGTAGAGGTGGACATTTGTGCTCAGGAATTATTGAGTGAAATGGGTGGTTTTTCCACTCAGCGGACAGGAGTGGAGGAGCAGGAGCATCTGGTAGAGGAGGAGGAGGAGGAGACAGAGGACCCAGACGCACCGTGGCAGTATGCTGTGGAGATGGAGGCAGGGAGTCCCTCGCATTCCTTGGCACAAATGGCCCATAGCATGCTCGGTTGCTTGCGTAGCGACAGCCGAATAATAACCATCAGACAGAGAGATGACTTTTGGCTGTCCACCTTGTTGGACCCTCGCTACCGTTCAAAAATGGTGGCCTTTTTCACACCTGCTGAGAGGGAGGCCAAAATAACGTACTATAAAAACCACCTATGTAGTCAGTTGGTCTCTGCCTTTCTGCGCCAACATCCATCCTCAGACACTGTGGGCCCTGTGCGCTCACGTTCCGCTGCCATGGCAGCAGGGGAGGGGTGGGGTGGTAGGAGCAGTGGCAGCTCCACCAGCAGCGGCTGCCTCAGTCTGCAGTCGATGATGAGTAGCTTTCTTCACCAGCGCAGTGAGGAAACTAGTAACCAGCCGCAGCAGCAGCAGCAGCATCAGGTGGACCTGGAGCAGGAGCTCAAACAACAGGCTTGGGCCTACTTGGACAGCACCCTGCCAACCGAGGTAGACAATCCCCTTGACTACTGGGCAACGAAACTTGACCTTTGGCCCCAACTAGCTGAATTTGCCCTTGAAAGGCTGTCATGCCCGGCCAGTAGCGTGGCATCGGAGCGCGTGTTTAGTGCGGCAGGATGTATTGTAACTCCGCGGAGGACACGACTGTCCACCCAAAGAGTGGAGAGACTCACGTTTGTGAAAATGAATCAGGCGTGGATTAGTCTGGATTTCAAACCACCATTTCCTGACACAACTGACTAAATCCGCCATGAATCATGCCCCAAACATGTGCCACTTTCAGGTCTCCTCACACTGCTGGTGTGTTCCATTTTTTGTCATAGGGTGCTGGCAGATTACGGGCCTCCCATAGCTGCTGCCAGGCCCCTAATCTGCCATGGGCCCCTGTACCGCCTCCTCATGCTGCTGCCAGGTCCACAGTGTCTCATGCCATGTGCCACTTTCAGGTCTCCTCACACTGCTGGTGTGTTACATTTTTTGTCATAGGGTGCTGGCAGATTACGGGCCTCCCATAGCTGCTGCCAGGCCCCTAATCTGCCATGGGCCCCTGTACCGCCTCCTCATGCTGCTGCCAGGTCCACAGTGTCTCATGCCATGTGCCACTTTCAGGTCTCCTCACACTGCTGGTGTGTTCCATTTTTTGTCATAGGGTGCTGGCAGATTACGGGCCTCCTATAGCTGCTGCCAGGCCCCTAATCTGTCATGGGCCCCTATACCGCCTCCTCATGCTGCTGCCAGGTCCAGAGTCTCTCATGGGTCCCTGTACGGCCTCCCATTGCTGCTGTCTCCATCGCCACACTCTGCCATGTGCCACTTTCAGGTCTCCTCACACTGCTGGTGTGTTCCATTTTTTGTCATAGGGTGCTGGCAGATTACGGGCCTCCCATAGCTGCTGCCAGGCCCCTAATCTGCCATGGGCCCCTGTACCGCCTCCTCATGCTGCTGCCAGGTCCACAGTGTCTCATGCCATGTGCCACTTTCAGGTCTCCTCACACTGCTGGTGTGTTCCATTTTTTGTCATAGGGTGCTGGCAGATTACGGGCCTCCTATAGCTGCTGCCAGGCCCCTAATATGCCATGGGCCCCTATACCGCCTCCTCATGCTGCTGCCAGGTCCAGAGTCTCTCATGGGTCCCTGTACGGCCTCCCATTGCTGCTGTCTCCATCGCCACACTCTGCCATGTGCCACTTTCAGGTCTCCTCACACTGCTGGTGTGTTACATTTTTTGTCATAGGGTGCTGGCAGATTACGGGCCTCCCATAGCTGCTGCCAGGCCCCTAATCTGCCATGGGCCCCTGTACCGCCTCCTCATGCTGCTGCCAGGTCCACAGTGTCTCATGCCATGTGCCACTTTCAGGTCTCCTCACACTGCTGGTGTGTTACATTTTTTGTCATAGGGTGCTGGCAGATTACGGGCCTCCCATAGCTGCTGCCAGGCCCGTAATCTGTCATGGGCCCCTGTACCGCCTCCTCATGCTGCTGCCAGGTCCACAGTGTCTCATGCCATGTGCCACTTTCAGGTCTCCTCACACTGCTGGTGTGTTCCATTTTTTGTCATAGGGTGCTGGCAGATTACGGGCCTCCTATAGCTGCTGCCAGGCCCCTAATCTGCCATAGGCCCCTATACCGCCTCCTCATGCTGCTGCCAGGTCCAGAGTCTCTCATGGGTCCCTGTACGGCCTCCCATTGCTGCTGTCTCCATCGCCACACTCTGCCATGTGCCACTTTCAGGTCTCCTCACACTGCTGGTGTGTTTTATTTTTTGTCATAGGGTGCTGGCAGATTACGGGCCTCCCATAGCTGCTGCCAGGCCCCTAATCTGCCATGGGCCCCTGTACTGCCTCCTCATGCTGCTGCCAGGTCCACAGTGTCTCATGCCATGTGCCACTTTCAGGTCTCCTCACACTGCTGGTGTGTTCCATTTTTTGTCATAGGGTGCTGGCAGTTTACGGGCCTCCCATAGCTGCTGCCAGGCCCCTAATCTGCCATGGGCCCCTATACCGCCTCCTCATGCTGCTGACAGGTCCAGAGTCTCTCATGGGTCCCTGTACGGCCTCCCATTGCTGCTGTCTCCATCGCCACACTCTGCCATGTGCCACTTTCAGGTCTCCTCACACTGCTGGTGTGTTACATTTTTTGTCATAGGGTGCTGGTAGATTACGGGCCTCCCATAGCTGCTGCCAGGCCCCTAATCTGCCATGGGCCTCTGTACCGCCTCCTCATGCTGCTGCCAGGTCCACAGTGTCTCATGCCATGTGCCACTTTCAGGTCTCCTCACACTGCTGGTGTGTTCCATTTTTTGTCATAGGGTGCTGGCAGATTACGGGCCTCCTATAGCTGCTGCCAGGCCCCTAATCTGCCATGGGCCCCTATACCGCCTCCTCATGCTGCTGCCAGGTCCAGAGTCTCTCATGGGTCCCTGTACGGCCTCCCATTGCTGCTGTCTCCATCGCCACACTCTGCCATGTGCCACTTTCAGGTCTCCTCACACTGCTGGTGTGTTACATTTTTTGTCATAGGGTGCTGGCAGATTACGGGCCTCCTATAGCTGCTGCCAGGCCCCTAATCTGCCATGGGCCCCTATACCGCCTCCTCATGCTGCTGCCAAGTCCAGAGTCTCTCATGGGTCCCTGTACGGCCTCCCATTGCTGCTGTCTCCATCGCCACACTCTGCCATGTGCCACTTTCAGGTCTCCTCGCACTGCTGGTGTGTTACATTTTTTGTCATAGGGTGCTGGCAGATTACGGGCCTCCCATAGCTGCTGCCAGGCCCCTAATCTGCCATGGGCCCCTGTACCGCCTCCTCATGCTGCTGCCAGGTCCACAGTGTCTCATGCCATGTGCCACTTTCAGGTCTCCTCACACTGCTGGTGTGTTCCATTTTTTGTCATAGGGTGCTGGCAGATTACGGGCCTCCCATAGCTGCTGCCAGGCCCCTAATCTGCCATGGGCCCCTGTACCGCCTCCTCATGCTGCTGCCAGGTCCACAGTGTCTCATGCCATGTGCCACTTTCAGGTCTCCTCACACTGCTGGTGTGTTCCATTTTTGTCATAGGGTGCTGGCAGATTACGGGCCTCCTATAGCTGCTGCCAGGCCCCTAATCTGCCATAGGCCCCTATACCGCCTCCTCATGCTGCTGCCAGGTCCAGAGTCTCTCATGGGTCCCTGTACGGCCTCCCATTGCTGCTGTCTCCATCGCCACACTCTGCCATGTGCCACTTTCAGGTCTCCTCACACTGCTGGTGTGTTTCATTTTTTGTCATAGGGTGCTGGCAGATTACGGGCCTCCCATAGCTGCTGCCAGGCCCCTAATCTGCCATGGGCCCCTGTACCGCCTCCTCATGCTGCTGCCAGGTCCACAGTGTCTCATGCCATGTGCCACTTTCAGGTCTCCTCACACTGCTGGTGTGTTCCATTTTTTGTCATAGGGTGCTGGCAGTTTACGGGCCTCCCATAGCTGCTGCCAGGCCCCTAATCTGCCATAGGCCCCTATACCGCCTCCTCATGCTGCTGACAGGTCCAGAGTCTCTCATGGGTCCCTGTACGGCCTCCCATTGCTGCTGTCTCCATCGCCACACTCTGCCATGTGCCACTTTCAGGTCTCCTCACACTGCTGGTGTGTTCCATTTTTTGTCATAGGGTGCTGGTAGATTACGGGCCTCCCATAGCTGCTGCCAGGCCCCTAATCTGCCATGGGCCCCTGTACCGCCTCCTCATGCTGCTGCCAGGTCCACAGTGTCTCATGCCATGTGCCACTTTCAGGTCTCCTCACAGTGCTGGTGTGTTCCATTTTTTGTCATAGGGTGCTGGCAGATTACGGGCCTCCCATAGCTGCTGCCAGGCCCCTAATCTGCCATGGGCCCCTATACCACCTCCTCATGCTGCTGCCAGGTGCAGAGTCTCTCATGGGTCCCTGTACGGCCTCCCATTGCTGCTGTCTCCATCGCCACACTCTGCCATGTGCCACTTTCAGGTCTCCTCACACTGCTGGTGTGTTCCATTTTTTGTCATAGGGTGCTGGCAGATTTCGGGCCTCCCATAGCTGCTGCCAGGCCCCTAATCTGCCATGGGCCCCTATACTGCCTCCTCATGCTGCTGCCAGGTCCAGAGTCTCTCATGGGTCCCTTTACGGCCTCCCATTGCTGCTGTCTCCATCGCCACACTCTGCCATGTGCCACTTTCAGATCTCCTCACACTGCTGGTGTGTTACATTTTTTGTCATAGGGTGCTGGCAGATTACGGGCCTCCCATTGCTGCTGCCAGGCCCGTAATCTGCCATGGGCCCCAGTACCGCCTCCTCATGCTGCTGCCAGGTCCACAGTCTCTCATGGGTCCCTGTACGGCCTCCCATTGCTGCTGTCTCCATCGCCACACTCTGCCATGTGCCACTTTCAGATCTCCTCACACTGCTGGTGTGTTACATTTTTTGTCATAGGGTGCTGGCAGATTACGGGCCTCCCATTGCTGCTGCCAGGCCCGTAATCTGCCATGGGCCCCCGTACCGACTCCTCATGCTGCTGCCAGGCCCGTAATCTGTCATGGGCCCCTGTTGTCGCTTCTTGGCATATTCCGCTCGTTCAGATGCTCCTTCTCCTGCTACTCCTCTTCACGGATTCCGTCAGCAGTCTTTCTTGGAATCCGTTTCCAAGAGACAACAGTTTGCGAGCACGCACCCGACGGTGCAGAAGCTGAACGTCCTCCTGTCCAAGTTGCTGCTGCCAGGCTCGTAATCTGTCATGCGCCCCTGTACCGCCTCCTCATGCTGCTGCCAGGTCCAGAGTGTGTCATGGGCCCCCGTACCGACTCCTCATGCTGCTGCCAGGCCCGTAATCTGTCATGGGCCCCTGTACCACCTCCTCATGCTGCTGCCAGGTCCAGAGTGTGTCATGGGTCCCTGTACGGCCTCCCATTGCTGCTGCCAGGCCCGTAATCTGCCATGGGCCCCCGTACCAACTCCTCATGCTGCTGCCAGGCCCGTAATCTGTCATGGGCCCCTGTACCGCCTCCTCATGCTGCTGCCAGGTCCAGAGTGTGTCATGGGTCCCTGTACGGCCTCCCATTGCTGCTGTCTCCATCGCCACACTCTGCCATGTGCCACTTTCAGGTCTCCTCACACTGCTGGTGGTTTCCATTTTTGTCATAGGGTGCTGTATGGCCTCCCATTGCTGCTGCCTCCACCGCCACACTGTGGCTCCACACTCTGGTTTTGGCCCCGTGACTGCCCAAATGAGTGAAGTGTGCGGTGATTCTAAGATCGACGGCACTCATCTGCATGTCATACTGACTGACAGTATTATTTCTCTTCCCCAGCAGACTCCAAGGGCATTTAAATTAAAGGTACAGTGTTCTGCACTAATATAAAGGCTCTCTGAAGCCTAGAAACACCCTTTTATAAGTTAAATTCGCAGCGAATATGTTCAACTCGAATCGAATTTTTTTCACGAATTCGCCGAATCAGTCGAATCAAATTTTTGAATAATTCGCTCATCTCTAATCTCTATGTATAATACATAAGGGGGTGTGATATGATCTCCATGTATAATACATAAGGGGGATATGATCTCCATGTATAATACATAAGGGGGGATATGATCTCCATGTATAATACATAAGGGGGATATGATCTCCATGTATAATACATAAGGGGGGATATGATCTCCGTGTATAATACATAAGGGGGGATATGATCTCCATGTATAATACATAAGGGGGGATATGATCTCCATGTATAATACATAAGGTTGATATGATCTCCATGTATAATACATAAGGGGGATATGATCTCCATGTATAATACATAAGGGGGGGATATGATCTCCATGTATAATACATAAGGGGGGATATGATCTCCATGTATAATACATAAGGGGGATATGATCTCTAGAGATGAGCGAATCGAACTTGGCGAAGTGGAATTTGTTTCGAATATTAGGAAAAATTCGATTCGCATCGAATCCGAAAATTAGCAAACTTCGGATGCACGAATCGAATTTTTCCCGATCGGCCGATTTTCATCCCTTCTACAGCCGGCAAAAAGTGTCCCTGCAGAGAGCTCCGCTATTTCTGACAGTTCTCTGACAGTTCCTTCACATTTACAGCGGTTGAAACATTGTATCTATTTGTTTCCATTTAGGATACAGATGTTTTTATTCGGAAACAAATAGATACAATGTTTCAACCGCTGTAAATGTGAAGGAACTGTCAGAGAACTGTCAGAAATAGCGGAGCTCTCTGCAGATACACTTTTTGCTGTACTGGAATTCTTCTTATTTTCATTCTTCTTCTTCTTATTTTCATTCTTCTTCTTATTTTCATTCTTCTTCTTCTTTTCATTCTTCTTCTTCTTCTTTTCATTCTTCTTCTCCCTCTTCTTTTCATTCTTCTTCTTCTTTTCATTCTTCTTCTTCTCTTCTTCTTATTTTCATTCTTCTTCTTCTTATTTTCATTCTTCTTCTTCTTATTTTCATTCTTCTTCTCCTTCTTTTTTTCATTCTTCTTCTCCTTCTTCTTCTCCTTCTTATTTTCCTTCTTCTTCTTCTTATTTTCCTTCTTCTTCTTCTTCTTATTTTCCTTCTTCTTCTTCTTCTTCCTCTTCTTCTTATTTTCCTTCTTCTTCTTCTTCTTCTTCCTCTTCTTCTTATTTTCCTTCTTCTTCTTCTTATTTTCCTCCTCCTTCTTCTTCTTCTTCTTCTTATTTTCCTTCTTCTTCTTCTTATTTTCCTTCTTCTTCTTCTTCTTCTTCCTCTTCTTCTTATTTTCCTTCTTCTTCTTCTTCTTCTTCTTCCTCTTCTTCTTATTTTCCTTCTTCTTCTTATTATTTTCCTCCTCCTTCTTCTTCTTCTTCTTCTTCTTCTTATTTTCCTTCTTCTTCTTCTTATTTTCCTTCTTCTTCTTCTTCTTCTTCTTCTTCTTCTTATTTTCCTTCTTCTTCTTCTTCCTCTTCTTCTTCTCATTTTCCTTCTTCTTCTTCTTCTTATTTTCCTTCTTCTTCTTCTTATTTTCCTTCTTCTTCTTCTTCTTATTTTCCTGCTTCTTATTTTCCTTCTTCTTATTATTATTTTCCTGCTTCTTATTTTCCTTCTTCTTCTTCTTATTTTCCTTCTTCTTATTATTTTCCTTCTTCTTATTTTCCTTCTTCTTCTTCATCTTCTTCTTCTTCATCTTCTTCTTCATCTTCTTCTTCTTCTTCTTCATCTTCTTCATCATCTTCTTCTTCATCATCTTCTTCTTCATCTTCTTCTTCTTCTTCTTCTTCATCTTCTTCTTCTTCTTCTTCTTCATCTTCTTCTTCATCTTCTTCTTCTTCATCTTCTTCTTCATCTTCTTCTTCTTCTTCTTCGTCGTGCCCCGTGACTGCCCAAATGAGTGAAGTGTGCGGTGATTCTAAGATCGACGGCACTCATCTGCATGTCATACTGACTGACAGTATTATTTCTCTTCCCCAGCAGACTCCAAGGGCATTTAAATTAAAGGTACAGTGTTCTGCACTAATATAAAGGCTCTCTGAAGCCTAGAAACCCTTTTAATAAGTTAAATTCGCAGCGAATAAATTCGCATCGAATCAAATTTATTCCGCAAATTCGGCGAATCAGCCGAATCGAATTTTTGAATAATTCGCTCATCTCTAATCAAGGTAAACAGCACAATAATAGCTCCAAATATTTGTTGTCTGAAAACACACCATGGATTCCCTTTCAGGAACCTCCATCGTGTTTCTTTGTGCTTCTCACTCTTTGACTAGCTCTGGCGAATCCTTGTTCAGAGTTTGTGCGGCGGGCGGTAGATGGCTCCAGATCATCCTCCAGTTCCCGGATGACAGGTGCCAAGGCTGATCTGAAAGTGGTATTCACACAAATAGTAACTGGAATAAATAATTCTGACTTTGATCGCAGCAATCACGGAGTTACAGGCGGCTGTATGATGGTGTAGCCTTCTCCTATGTGTGCCATTAATGAGTTCCTCCAGGTTGCTCTCCCTGCAGATAATCTCAAGCATTGCCTGGGCTGATTGCTCTTCTATCAGCAGCTCTTTCCCCCAGAGCTGTCTATCAGGGAGAGAGAATCAAAGGCCGAAACCCCAAAGAAACACTAAAGCTAAGGGTTAACCAGGAGTGCGGAGAGCAGACTGTGCTGTGTGGAGCTGGGTGATAGGCACTGTGTATGGCCAAGAGAGAGAGATAAAAGGAGGATGAGAAATACTCACATTGTACATCTCATCCCTCTGTTATGGCATTTCTTACCCCCTACACCCCAAACTTCATTCTTCCTCTGAGTTTCTTTATCCTTTCTCACACAGTGTGGTTCATCTTCTGCGCTGATATGCTTCTCCAATTACCTCATGGACTTCCTTCCTTACCCCCTCCATTCCTTGTCTTAACTTATCTACCCTTTTCTTTTTATTTCCTTTCCTTTCTTCTTTCCTTATACCCCATTTCCTTTCCTCCTCCCATTGCCTATTTGTCTTTAATCCTCGCTCCTCCCTTGCTTCTATGCATTTACTTTTCTTTTGCATTTCCTTACATTTACCTTTTTATTTTAGTTTTCCTTTTCTTCAACTTACATTATTTTACCTTTCCTTTACTCTATTTTCTGTTATCCTTTCCTTTCTCCTACTTTCCTTTTCTTTCTTTTCTTCTTTCCATTCCTTTATGGCTTTCCTTCTTTGCTTTTCAATTCCCTCTTTCTTTTCTGTTTAATTTCCTTTTCTTTACTTTCTTTTTTTAGTTTCCTTCTCTTTCCTTTTTCTTGTTTTATTTCCTTTATCTTACCGCTTTTTTTCCTTTATCCTCCTTATTTCTACTTTCCTTATCCTTTTCTTTTCTTTTCCCATTCCTTAATGGACTGCCTTCCTCATGCCTCCATTCCTCCTTTCCCTTCCTTTCTTCCTCTTCGCTTCCACCCATCCGTTTTTTGTTTCTTTTTATCTTTTTTTTACTGCCCTTTTTCTTTTTCTCATTCTTTGCCTTTCCTTTTTTCCCTCTCCTCTCTTCTCTTGTTCTATTCTTTCATCTCCTCTCATCTACTTTGTCCCATCGCTTTTTCGTTCCTTTTTAACTTTTCCTTTTCCCTTCCCTTTTGCCCTTTAATTCCCCTTTCTTTCCTCTAACCCTTTCCTTTCCCTTTTTTCTTTTTCCCTTTCCTTTCCTGAAATGTAATTTTTCCTCCTTTTTTCTTTTCTCTTTTCCTTTTTCCTTTTCTTTTCTCTTTTCCTTTTTCCTTTTCTTTTCTCTTTTCCTTTTCTCTTTTCCTTTTTCCTTTTCTCTTTTCCTTTTTCCTTTTTTCCTTCCCTCTGACTCTTCTCTCCTCTCCCTCTTTTTCCTGTCCTTTTCTCTTTTTTTTCTTCCCTTTTACTCTTTATTTTCCCTGTCCTTTTCTCTTTTTTTTCCTCTTTCCTTTTCCTTTTTCTCCACCTTTTTCTCTTTTTTCCTTTCTATCTTCCCCTTTTCTCTTTTT
This sequence comes from Staurois parvus, assembly GCF_062004578.1. NCBI lineage: Eukaryota > Metazoa > Chordata > Amphibia > Anura > Ranidae > Staurois > Staurois parvus. Next base: position 1,103,749 of record NW_028318367.1, read on the forward strand.
TCCCTTTTTTCTTTCTTTGCTTTCTCTCTTTCTCCCCACTTTCTCCCCAAATCTCCTCATTCCGCCCCCCCCTTCCCTGGCATATCTATATTTCTCTATTGCCCCCTCCCTTCTCCCTCTTACGATGTTTCTCCTCTTCTACTCCATACACAGTAATTAGCCGTTGCTGGGTGCAGTCAGTTGAGTGGTCTGGAGTTGTGTATTTGGCAGTAGGAACAGGTGTGTGATTCTTTATACGTTTTGCTCTCACTGCTGAGCATTGTCTGAAGGGAAACATCTTGTCTCTCATAGAAACCAAACAGAATCTTCATTCCATATTTCTATTGTGGTAGAAGAATGAGAGGGGAGAGTGATTGTTGTGGAAGAAAAGACACATATCCTCAGTCACTTGACTTCTAGGACCTGCATTCTGATAATAAATATATTCATCCATTGTTGTAGCTAGAGATGAGCGAATCGAACTTGGCGAAGTGGAATTCATTTCGAATATTAGGAAAAATTCGATTCGCGTCGAATCCGAAAATTAGCAAACTTCGGATGCACGAATCAAATTTTTCCTGATCGGCCGATTTTCATCCCTTCTACAGCCGGCAAAAAGTGTCCCTGCAGAGAGCTCCGCTATTTCTGACAGTTCTCTGACAGTTCCTTCACATTTACAGCGGTTGAAACATTGTATCTATTTGTTTCCATTTAGGATACAGATGTTTTTATTCGGAAACAAATAGATACAATGTTTCAACCGCTGTAAATGTGAAGGAACTGTCAGAGAACTGTCAGAAATAGCGGAGCTCTCTGCAGATACACTTTTTGCTGTACTGGAATTCTTCTTATTTTCATCCTACTTCTTCTTCATCCTCATCCTCTTCTTCATCCTCATCCTCTTCTTCATCCTCATCCTCTTCTTCATCCTCATTCTCTTCTTCTTCATCCTCTTCTTCTTCTTCTTCTTCTTCTTCTTCTTCATCCTCCTCTTCTTCTTCTTCATCCTCATCCTCCTCTTCTTCTTCATCATCATCCTCATCCTCTTCTTCTTCTTCCTCACCATCATCTTCTTCTTCATCCTCATCCTCTTCTTCTTCATCCTCATCCTATTCTTCTTCATCATCCTCATCTTCTTCATCCTCTTCTTCTTCTTCTTCATCCTCTTCTTCTTCTTCTTCATCCTCATCTTCTTCTTCATCCTCATCTTCTTCTTCTTCATCCTCATCTTCTTCCTCATCTTCTTCTTCATCCTCTTCTTCTTATTCCTCATCCTCTTCTTCTTCTTCTTCTTCATCCTCATCTTCTTCTTCATCCTCTTATTCTTCTTCCTCATTCTCATCTTCTTCTTCATCCTCATCCTCTTCTTCATCCTCTTCTTCATCCTCATCCTCTTCTTCTTCCTCATCTTCTTCATCCTCATCTTCTTCTTCATCCTCATCCTCTTCTTCTTCATCCTCTTCTTCTTCTTCTTCATCCTCTTCTTCTTCTTCTTCATCCTCTTCTTCTTCTTCTTCATCCTCTTCTTCTTCTTCTTCATCCTCTTCTTCTTCATCCTCATCCTCTTCTTCTTCATCCTCATCCTCTTCTTCTTCTTCTTCTTCCTCATCTTCTTCATCCTCATCCTCTTCTTCTTCATCTTCTTCTTCTTCATCATCTTCATCTTCTTCATCTTCTTCTTCTTCATCTTCTTCTTCTTCTTCTTCTTCATCTTCTTCTTCCTCTTCTTCATCTTCATCTTCTTCGTCGTGCCCCGTGACTGCCCAAATGAGTGAAGTGTGCGGTGATTCTAAGATCGACGGCACTCATCTGCATGTCATACTGACTGACAGTATTATTTCTCTTCCCCAGCAGACTCCAAGGGCATTTAAATTAAAGGTACAGTGTTCTGCACTAATATAAAGGCTCTCTGAAGCCTAGAAACACCCTTTTATAAGTTAAATTCACAGCGAATATATTTGCATCGAATTTATTCCGCAAATTCGGCGAATCAGCCGAATCGAATTTTTGAATAATTCGCTCATCTCTAATGATCTCCATGTATAATACATAAGGGGGATATGATCTCCATGTATAATACATAAGGGGGATATGATCTCCATGTATAATACATAAGGGGGATATGATCTCCATGTATAATACATAAGGGGGATATGATCTCCATGTATAATACATAAGGGGGATATGATCTCTATGTATAATACATAAGGGGGGATATGATCTCCATGTATAATACATAAGGGGGGATATGATCTCCATGTATAATACATAAGGGGGGATATGATCTCCATGTATAATACATAAGGGGGGGATATGATCTCCATGTATAATACATAAGGGGGGATATGATCTCCATGTATAATACATAAGGGGGGATATGATCTCCATGTATAATACATAAGGGGGGGATATGATCTCCATGTATAATACATAAGGGGGGATATGATCTCCATGTATAATACATAAGGGGGGATATGATCTCCATGTATAATACATAAGGGGGGATATGATCTCCATGTATAATACATAAGGGGGGATATGATCTCCATGTATAATACATAAGGGGGGGATATGATCTCCATGTATAATACATAAGGGGGGATATGATCTCCATGTATAATACATAAGGGGGGATATGATCTCCATGTATAATACATAAGGGGGGGATATGATCTCCATGTATAATACATAAGGGGGGATATGATCTCCATGTATAATACATAAGGGGGGGATATGATCTCCATGTATAATACATAAGGGGGGGATATGATCTCCATGTATAATACATAATGGGGGGGATAAGGGGGAATTGCTGTAGGAAAGTCCTGGATTCTTTTGTCTGCAGCACAGAGAAGGAAGATTATCCGAGAGAAATCCAGGAATACTGGACGGGGAACACAGCTCAGGAAAGTGACCAGGGGATTACAGGCTGATATCACCCAGTCCCCGCCCTACTCTGGACCAATCAGTGAGCAGTATGGGTGGAGGAATGGATTTAGTGTTCATGACCCACCTGTGCTGATCTCTGTAGGAGTGTCCTCCTCTATAAATGTCCCCGTTATTCCATCCTCCTCCATAGACTGCTGATCATCCCTCACATACGCCTCTTCTTCTGCTTTCACCTCAAATTCTATATCGATTGGATCTCCACTCTAAATCAAGGAAATGAGAGAAAATATCATCTGTAAAATGTAAGATTTATGATTGTGACATCACACACAAAATCCACACATTGTCTCCCTTCACAGAAGCAGATCACATGTGATATGTGGGTACATTTCCCCTAAATACTGCATGCCATCCTGAAACTGTCCATTTCCTATCCCGTGTTGCGGTATTGACCACAAACACTGAACACGCTCAGTAAATACCGCATGAACAGGCGTTACATTCACAGAAGGAAATAAAGAATGAAATGCATGCGGTCATTAATTAGTGGTGGAGACATGCGGCATTCAGGAAATGTGTACTGCTTGGTAAAGAGTGGGCGGCCGCTGGCATCCTTAACAACCAGCAAACAACATGGTTGTTAGGGAGCGAGCGGCCGCCGCGTCCAAACCAACCGATAAATCTAAAAAAAAGAATTACCGGCAATGAAATATTAAAAAAATGGCGATGGGTCCCCCCCTTTGGGAGGTCTAGTATGGATTTTGAGGGGGACCCCTTGCCAAAATGAAAGAAATACATACCAGACCCATATCTGAGCATGCAGCCCGGCAGGTCAGGAAAGGGGGGGACGAGCAAGCGACCCCCATCCTGAAACATACCAGGCCATGTGCCCTTAACATGGAGTGGATGCTCTGGGGCAGGGGGGGCTTTGCTCCCCCAGAGCACCTTGTCCATGTTGATGGGGATAAGGGACTCTTCCCCACAACCCAGGCTAGTGGCTGTTGGGGTTTGCAGGCAGAGGAGTTACAAAATTTAACAAGGGGGCCCTCAGATCCCTCACCCCATGTGAATGAGTATGGGGTACATGGTAGCCCTAATTATTCACCCCAAAAAAGTATTCTGTTAAATACAGCAGGCAGTTTTTGACAAGTCCTTTATTAAAAAAGCAAAAATAAAGCAAAATGTCCCCCCCGGTGTAGATCCATCATCAATCACGATGCTCGCTGTCACCGCTGACTCAGAAAGAAAAGCTCCGCTCCTAATGAAGACTCCCCTCTGTCTGACAGCTCTGCTGCCTCCTGCCACTAAATATACTGAGGGACGGTGCCACTCGGTGATGTCACTGACCGGGGCATGTTGTATTGGTGACATCACTCACCGGGGCATGTTGTATTGGTGATGTCACTGACCGGGGCATGTTGTATTGGTGACGTCACTGACCGGGGCATGTTGTATTGGTGATGTCACAAGAGGGCAAGGCCACACAGTGATGTCACAAGGTAGTAGCGTTCCTTAGTTTATTTAGAAGTGGGAGGCGGCAGAGCTGTCAGATGGCAGGAGGGGAGCTTTGTTGTTTTCAGCAATGACAGCGAGTATTGTGATTGGATCATCGATGGATCTACATCAGGGGGATATTTCTCTTTATTTTTGTTTTGTCAAAAATTTCTTCAAGTGTTTTTTTACACTACATTTTTTTGGGTGAATGAATAGGGGTGCTATGTACTCTATACCCATTCACATTGTGGGGGGCTGGCATCTGGGGGCCTCCATGTTAAAGATAGCTTCCAGATTCCAATAAGCCCCCCACCCACAGACCCCACAACCACTGGCCAGGGTTGTGGGGAAGGGACCCTTGTCCCCATCGATATGGGGACAAGGAGCTTTTTGGGGGGTCAGAATGCCCCTGCCCTGAAGCACCCACCCTATGTTGAGGATATGTGGCCTGGTATGGTTCAGGAGGAAGGTGGGCCCTCACTAATTGATTTTGGAGGGGAACCCACGCCTTTAATTTTATTATTTTGGCATCGGGGTTCCCCTCAAAATCCATACCAGACCTGTCACAGCTGTCAGCGGGGAACTTGGTGGCCGTCCGCTCCTTGTTTACTGGTTGTTGGGGACACTGGCGGCTGCCCTCTCCTTAACAACAAGCTATTTACAAGTGTTGCTATGGACACCAGTGGTAAATTCCCCGCAGGCTTCACTACTAAAAAAAAGCATGCAGCATCTTACTACATACTGGGATACGGGAAGATACCGCTTTGTGATTGGAGCCCATAGTCTCTACAAGTCCATGTTCTAGATGCTCCATCCCACCAACCTTGTAATAGTGAGGGATGGTGTGACCTTCCTGTGTGGAATCCCGGGAATACAGAGGATGGGGACATCTCTCTGGTGGGTTCCTGGTATTAGGTGGCTCCATCATATCCTTGTGTCCTTCTGAAAACTCCTCCATCACTCCATACTCCTCATCCTCCTCTTTATACTCTTCTTTAACATCAATATTCTCATCCCCGAGGATTCCACTCTGAAAGATATAATAAAACATTCATTGTAACAAACATGCTGTGTATAAATCACAACTACCAATAATTGTCATCATCTACCTGATGATGGTGAGGGATGGTGTGACCTTCCTGTGTGGAATCCCGGGAATACAGAGGACGGGGACATCTCTCTGGTGGGTTCCCATGACTGGATCCATCTGTAGGAAACACACACACTGACTGAATCCATTGTTTCTATGTGTTTATCAGATGATGGGGGATCTAGGTGGATCCTCCGTACTGCTCTCTCCTTTACAATAAAGTCTCCTCTTACCCGGTGATGTGAGGGGCGGCTGATTGTCCATCATGACGTCCTTGTAGAGATCCTTGTGTCCTTCTAAATACTCCCACTCCTCCATGGAGAAATAGACAGTGACACCCTGACACCTTATAGGAACCTGACACACACAATGATACAGTCACCATCCAGACACATCCCTTGTCTGTTACTGGAGAATGTCCCAGAATTCCCGGCACCGCTCACCTCTCCTGTCAGCAGCTCCATCATCTTCTTAGTGACTTCTAGAATCTTCTGTGTCTTCTGTCTTGTAGGGATCAGGGATGGAGGTGGGGGGATGGTGATGGGATTCTGGATTCTCGAGGATCTTGTGGTCATACGATGAGATCTCCTTCTTGTGTCATTGTCGGTAGATTTCTTCATGACTCCTGTACAGTTCTGTGTTATACAAAGATAAATCTCACTCTCCCATAATCCCTCACTTCTATGGTCATCTCTAGATTTATTCTCCAGGGATTGGCCACAATGTGCCGACTCAGCAAAGGACAGACATCTCCATCCAATGATATGATTAGAGATGAGCGAATTATTCAAAAATTCGATTCGGCTGATTCGCCGAATTTGAGGAAGAAATTTGATTCGATGCGAATTTATTCGCTACGAATATAACTTATAAAAAGGGTTTCTAGGCTTCAGAGAGCCTTTATATTAGTGCAGAACACTGTACCTTTAATTTAAATGCCCTTGGAGATGAGGAAGGAGAAGGATGAGAAGAAGGAGAAGGAGAAGGATGAGAAGAAGGAGAAGGATGAGAAGCAGGAGAAGGATGAGAAGAAGGAGAAGGATGAGAAGAAGGAGAAGGAGAAGGATGAGAAGAAGGAGAAGGATGAGAAGAAGAAGAAGGATGAGAAGAAGGAGAAGGATGAGAAGAAGAAGAAGGATGAGAAGAAGAAGAAGGATGAGAAGAAGGAGAAGGATGAGAAGAAGGAGAAGGATGAGAAGAAGGAGAAGGATGAGAAGAAGGATGAGAAGAAGGAGAAGGATGAGAAGAAGGATGAGAAGAAGGAGAAGGATGAGAAGAAGAAGAAGGATGAGAAGAAGAAGAAGGATGAGAAGAAGGAGAAGGATGAGAAGAAGAAGAAGGATGAGAAGAAGAAGAAGGATGAGAAGAAGAAGAAGGATGAGAAGAAGGAGAAGGATGAGAAGAAGAAGAAGGATGAGAAGAAGAAGAAGGATGAGAAGAAGGAGAAGGATGAGAAGAAGAAGAAGGATGAGAAGAAGGAGAAGGATGAGAAGAAGGAGAAGGATGAGAAGAAGAAGGATGAGAAGAAGGAGAAGGATGAGAAGAAGAAGGATGAGAAGAAGGATGAGAAGAAGAAGAAGGATGAGAAGAAGGAGAATTCCAAGCCGGCAAAAAGTGTATCTGCAGAGCTCCGCTATTTCTTAGCGGAGCTCTGCAGATACACTTAGCGGAGCTCTGCAGATACACTTTTTGCCGGCTTGGAATTCTTATTTTCATCCTACTTCTTCTTCTTCTTCTTCATCCTCATCCTCAGAAGAAGAAGAAGAGGATGAGGATGAAGAGGAAGAAGAAGAAGAAGAAGTAGGATGAAAATAAGAAGAATTCCAAGCCGGCAAAAAGTGTATCTGCAGAGCTCCGCTATTTCTGACAGTTCTCTGACATTCACTCCATACAGCGGTTGAAACATTGTATCTATTTATTTCCGAATAAAAACATCTGTATCCTAAATGGAAACAAATAGATACAATGTTTCAACCGCTGTACATGTGAAGGAACTGTCAGAGAACTGTCAGAAATAGCGGAGCTCTCTGCAGGGACACTTTTGCCGGCTGATCGGGAAAAATCCGATTCGCGCACCCGAATTATGCAAATATTCGGATTCGACGCGAATCGAATTTTTCCTGAAATTCGAAACGAATTCCACTTCGCCTGGTTCGATTCGCTCATCTCTAGATATGATGACAATGGGGTCATATTTATAGCTCCTTCTAGAAGTCATATAATAGAGTCACTAATGGTTTACTAGTAAGGCTCACTGACCCACCAGGAAATGTCACCCATGGATTTAGTGGTCAGTGGGCGTGGCATGCTGGTAATCATGGATCTCCCTGATTGGACTAAAGCTGAGATTGTTCTCTTCTATAACCAATGCCGCCATCTTGTGCTATAACCAAATCTCATAGAGTCCGGACACTTTATGTATTCATAGTACTTGTGTGGATGTCGTTATTGATTACAGAACATCAGAAGACTTCAAGTGACTCTGAATCCCTCCCAGTGTACAGCCGAGTCAGATTTAACCCCTTCATTACACTCACCTCTCCAGTCAGCAGGCTGAGGATCTCCAGGGTGAGCTTCAATATCGTCTCATTCCGGGGAAATTCCTTCCTTACAATCTTCACAAAAACCAAAGTTTGCTGATTGTCCATCATGACGTCCTTGTAGAGATCCTTGTGTCCTTCTAAATACTCCCACTCCTCCATGGAGAAATAGACAGTGACACCCTGACACCTTATAGGAACCTGACACACACAATGATACAGTCACCATCCAGACACATCCCTTGTCTGTTACTGGAGAATGTCCCAGAATTCCCGGCACCGCTCACCTCTCCTGTCAGCAGATGGACCATCATGGTGGTCAGTTCCAGAATCTTCTGCTCTTTCTCCCTCTCAGGTATCAGAGAACGAGATGGAGGCACCATGGTGAGGCTCTGGGTTCTGCTCCATCCTCCTGAGATTGGCTCCCCACTAGACTTCTTCTTTACAACATAATCCTACAGATCAGGAGACAAATAAAACAATATCAACCACCTGACATCATCTAAATGTGTGCAAAAATAAAATGGTCTATTGACCAGAATAGACAAGAGTGATGTCATGTGACCTCCCAGAATCCTCCTCACCTCTCCAGTCAGGTCTGTGTTTTATTAATAGAGATAAGTGATGTCATGTGACCTCCCAGAATCCTCCTCTCCTCTCCGGTCAGGTCTGTGTGTTATTAATAGAGATAAGAGTGATGTCATGTGACCTCCCAGAATCCTCCTCGCCTCTCCGGTCAGGTCTGTGTTTTATTAATAGAGATGAGAGTGATGTCATGTGACATCCCAGAATCCTCCTCACCTCTCCGGTCAGGTCCGTGTTTTATTAATAGAGATAAGAGTGATGTCATGTGACCTCCCAGAATCCTCCTCACCTCTCCAGTCAGCAGGTAGATGATCTCCAGGGTGAGGTTTAGTATCTTCTCAGTCATGTGACTCCGGTCCTCCTCCATCCTCATTGGTGCCATCATGTGATCTATACAGGTCTCCTTGTAGACGGATAACTTTGGGAAATGAAAGTAAGAATGATTTGGATGGTATTGGTCACACAATAATAGGATGTGGATGTGAGGGGGGAATAGGAGGGTTGCTGGACATTGAAGAACTACTCCCCCCATGGGAAGACATTTTGTTTGGACTGTTTAGTGTTTACTACAGTTTTGAGGTCCGGGGCCCCTTTTCTCTGTTGGGTTTGTTTGGTCTCTGAACTGATTTTGATGAGTTTTAGATCTGCAGACAAGGAATGATAAATCTGATCCTTCCTATGACTAGTTTGCTCTGAGGCAGTGCTGTGAGGTCAATGTCGGCTCATCATGCAGGGATGGTCACTTTACATCACCCGACGCCCGGGACATGTAGTTCTGGGGGCCGGGCAAGTATTGTGTTTAATCTTTATCCCTGCTGAGGGCAAGCCGCAGGGCTCTCCTTTCAGGTGCCAGCCTCTGCCACCCCATGTGTGAAGCTCTCCTGTACCTACTATGCTTCCCCGGCTCTGCTTGCCCATCTGTGGGCCCGGGTCAGCGGGTGTCGGAGGGTAGAGGGGATGGAGGAGAGCGGACACGTTCACTCCCTTCTTGTCCTGACCCAGAAGTGACGTTATGATAGATTTCCCGACCATTGAGGCCAGCAAAGAATGTAATGCGGTTCGATGTGCTCTACATTACATCCAATGGAGTACAGGGGAGACATTGGGGGTCTTTTAGACCCTGGATGTCTCAATAAAGAGAACCTGTCATCAAAAGTCATCTCATAGAAGACTTTGTCCCCTTAAGTAAATTTTTTTTTTAATTGTAAAGAATTAAAGTTACACCCAAGTACATAACTCCTCCCTTTAAAAAATGTTAAGGCCCCCCCACCCCCACATATATGCACGCCCAAATGTAAGAGCACACGCTGAAGCGCCTACATGTGATAACATTGATTGTGATACACGTTACATATCGCCGGTCACACCAGAATGAGAGGATAATTCTAGGAGCAGACCTCCTCCGTACTCTATACTGATGACCTAGAAGGGGCTATAAATGTGTCCCCTATAGATAATACCGGGACTAAAGGTTGTCACCATTTCAGCACACACAACTTAAGGTTTGACATGTTGGATATCTATTTACTCGCTGCAACCTCGGCTTTTATATTATTACACATAAATGGGTCATTTATTGCTTTTTTGTGCCCTGAAATTAACTTAAGTGTATTTTTTATTGAAATTTGGCATTTCCTAGACTTTGTGATAATATTTTGTGACATAAAAAATTGGAACTGCCGCTATTTTATTCTGTAAAGTCTCTACTTTTAGAAAATTGATATTTTGGGGGTTTTGTGTCATCTTCAGGATAAAATGATTTTTTTTATGTGCAAAAAATGCAAAAATGGCTCTGGGAGTGAAAGGGAGAAAGGATAAGCCGGGCACACTGCAAGGTCTCTCCCCTCCCTGCTAGTCCCCGGGTGCAGTGCTGGAGACAGGCGGGGGAGGGGAGGAGGAGATAAACAGAACAATGTTACACATATTACACATTTAAGTTGCTATAAAGCCCCTTTCATTTTTTAAAGCCCCCAACATTCCTAAAAGAGCCTCAGATTTATATACATTTGTTGTAAATAGGAAATAACATCTTATTACCTCCTCTGCTGCCACTTCCAACAACGTCTCCTCTATACTTCTTCCCGCCTCGCCTCTCATCTGGAACTTCCTGTCTGTACCTGACATCACTTCCTGTCTGTACCTGACATCACTTCCTGTCTGCATTCCATAAAGACTTCCTGTCTGCACAGAAGTGAGATCCCCACCTTGTGGAGTTCAGAGGAACTGCAGCCCCGAGATCCATCCCATAATCCCCCTTCCTGTATAATATGTACCTTACAGGGATACTACGGGAGATGAAACATTACTGAATAAAGGAAGAAGAAATAAATGTAACTCTTATGTAACCAACTGTTCAACAAACATCTCTTATTACATATAGAAAAGTCTTACAAACACAGAACACAAAATACAAATGTATAGCTAATGAGAGCGATCCCGCCAAACCTGATCCTTCTGGGGGGGACAATGCAAAATATATATCAATCCACTCATAATGACATCATCTTCTGGGAGTGTCTGCACATCCATCCATTTCATACACATTTCATTGTCTCAGCAGATCTGCTGCAGCCCATTAGTGCCCATTTCCCTCTCTATGTCTCAGCAGATCTCCTGCAGCCTATTAGCACACATTTCCCTTTCTATGTCTCAGCAGATCTCCTGCAGCCTATTAGCTCCCCTTTCCCTCTCTCTGTCTCAGCGGATCTCCTGCAGCCTATTAGCACCAATTTCCCTCTCTATGTCTCAGCTGATCTCATGCAGCCTATTAGCACCCATTTCCCTCTCTATGTCTCAGCTGATCTCCTGCAGCCTATTAGCACCCATTTCCATCTCTATGTCTCGGCGGATCTCCTGCAGCCTATTAGCTCCCATTTCCCTCTCTATGTCTCGGCGGATCTCCTGCAGCCTATTAGCACCCATTTCCATCTCTATGTCACACATTACAACAAGCAGTCACAAAGGTAAATGTAAAATAAAAGCAGAGAGGGAGAGAAGGCTGATAAAGCAGCTCATCGATGAGAGGTACATAAGAACATACAATGTCAATACAAAACAGTGACATGGCCATCAATCACAAACGATTGGAGCAGACAGATCGGTGTCATAGGTGTCCCGTGGGTCCTGAACTGCCTCCAGCGCAGGGACAGTAGCAGGGTGTAAAGCAGGTAGGTACTCCAACTGTCTCATTTCTGCTCTGACCTTCATCAGTGCCGGTAACATGGGGGACATAGAAGACAGCCAATGCATGGGAATGGTTCTCCTGGCTGCCCTCAGAATGTAGGTGGAAAGTTTCCTCGCACATTTAGAGAGACCCGAAAAGGTAGACCCAACAGAAAGTAAATGGGCTCAAAAGGGACAGGAGCCAGGAAAAGTAACCACAATGGGGTAAGGACCTCCTCCAAAAGGGCGCAATGGACCGGCAATCCCATAAAATGTGGAAAAGAGTGTCAGTTTCCGTCCCACAACACCAGCAAACAGAAGAAACATTCAGGTTACTATCATGGAGAACCTCAGGGGTCCGATACCAAAACATTGGGGTCTTAGAAGGATTTTCTGTACACATTACACACATAGAAGATTTAGAAGAGGCCTCCCAAATCCTACTCCATTGATCCAACCCAATATCACATTGAAGGAAACGGGACCATTTACACATATAAAGGGGAGAACCAATAGAAAAAGGGCGACATCTACAAGCAATGTATACGTAGCGGAAATGATGTCCCGGTGGTGTGGGCCTTGGATGCAGATATGATCTAAAGGGGTAGGTTGTTCAACAGTCAGAGAAGAGGCTTTGGAGGCAAAAATGTGTTGTATCTGTAGATAAAATACTGATGGGGTGGAATGCGAGCAGCTTTTTGAATGTCAGGGAAGGATTTAAGGTTGTGAATTACGGGATTGACCAAATGTTGCAATTGGAATAGATTAACCTCAGCCCAAGGATGGACTCGACCAATGGCCAGACTATCTGGGAGACTTGGATTAAAAATGATGTTGGTCAAGGGGGAACACTTGGGCCCGAATTTACTATTGAGCCTGGGCGCATTTCTGTGGGCTACTTTTTAACCGCGAGCGTCTACTTTTAGACGGCAAAGACATTTACTAAAGAAAGCGTCTAAGAAGTAGACGCCAAATCGAATTTACGAATTTACGAATTTACTAACGAGACACAGTCCAGGAATCAGACCCAAAAAGCAGACGTGCTAAGAAGCACATCTAACACCATGAAAAATCACTGCAGAGACATGTTTCCATTGACATTTGCTTTGCCAAATATCAGGACATCACTTTTAACAATATCTGACATTTCCAAAAATGTTTACAATGTGTAAATAGTACTTTTTTTAAGGCTGCTCGTCACATTCAAAAACTGGACGCTTTTCCAGCGGCTCTGGCTAATAGGAATGCGCATGTGCAGAACACATGTTAGACGTCTTCCGCGGGCGCTTTCTTTTTAGACGCTGTTCAATAGTAAATCTCTGTGTGGAGTCATCTGACAGATGGCAAAGATCACATCTCCTGTGTGTGGAGTCCTCTGACAGATGGCGAAGATCACGTCTCCTGTGTGTGGAGTCCTCTGACAGATGGCGAAGATCACGTCTCCTGTGTGTGGAGTCCTCTGACAGATGGCGAAGATCGCATCTCCTGTGTTTAACAAACAGCACTCGGCATATCTTTCTGTATTCTAATTTGATTTCCTTAGTTCTTTTGATTCTATTTCTGTTTCTTATCCTTTTTAATTATTACAGTAATGATTTTACTTTTTTCGAATGTCTATTTAATATTTATTTTGACAGTTGAATATAAAAAAAAAGGTCTGCAGATAAAAAAAAAAAAATGCGTGGGGTCCTCCCTCCCATCCTTACCAAGCCCTTCGGGTCTGGTATGGATATTAAGGGGGAACTCCATGCCAAAATTTAAAAAAAACAGCGTGGGGTTCCCCCTTAAATCCATACCAGACCCTTACCCGAGCATGCAGACCGGCAGGTCAGGAAAGGGGGGGGGATGAGCGAGCGACCCCCCTCCTGAACCATACCAGGTCACATGCCCTCAACATGGGGGGTGCTTTGGGGCAGGGGGGCTCCCCCCCCAAAGCACCTTGTCCCCATGTTGATGGGGACAAGGGCCTCTTCCCTACAACCCTGGCTGGTGGTTGTGGGGGTCTGCAGGTGGGGGGCTTATCAGAATCTGGAAGCCTCCTTTAACAAGTGGGCCCCCAGACCCTGGCCCCCCCCTACATGAATGAGTCTGCGGTACATGGTCCCTCGACTCATTCACAAAAAAACAAAGTGCTGTGTAAAAAAAACACAGTACAGGGTCTTTGACAAGTCCTTTATTAAAACAATGTCCCTCGAAGTAGATCCAACGTCAATCACGGCGGCGATCCGAAAAAAGAAAAAAAAAAGGTTCTGCTCCCGTCTGAGGCTTCCAGGCTTCTGAAAAAAGGTCCCGCTGACAGCTCTTAAATAGGTTTTTTTTTTTCTTTTTTCGGGTAGCCGCCGTGATTGACGTTGGATCTACTTCGGGGGACATTGTTTTAATAAAGGACTTGTCAAAGACCCTGTACTGTGTTTTTTTTACACAGCACTTTGTTTTTTTGTGAATGAATCGCAGGACCATGTACCGCAGACTCATTCACGTAGGGGGGGGGGGCTGGGATCTGGGGGCCCCCTTGTTAAAGGGGGCTTCCAGATTCTAATAAGCCCCCCGCCCGCAGACCCCCACAACCACAGGCCAGGGTTGTGGGGAGTAGGCCCTTGTCCCCATCAACATGGGGACAAGGTGCTTTGGGGGGAGCCCCCTGCCCCAAAGCACCCCCCCATGTTGAGGGCATGTGGCCTGGTATGGTTCAGGAGGGGGGGCGCTCGCTCGTCCCCCCTTTCCTGACCTGCCGGGCTGCATGCTCGGATAAGGGTCTGGTATGGATTTTGGGGGGAGCCCTATGCTGTTTTTTCTTTAATTTTGGCGTGGAGTTCCCCCTTAATATCCGTACCAGATCCGAAGGGCTTGGTATGGATGGGAGGGGGGACCCCATGCCGGGTTTTTTTATTATTATGGTGCTGGTTTTTAAATGTTATTCTGGTTTTTTTTGGTCTTCACTATAGCTCAGAAATTCACCTGTCACTTCCCCCGACTAAAAGAGAAAGTTTTGAGATTATTTCCTTAAAGGTAACAAGGTTGACTTTTAGTTAATTAAAATTCAGACATTTTTCTTTAACTTCGGGGAAAGTGACAGCTAAGCTTGTGAACTATAGTGAAGGACAAAAAAAGGCATTAGCCATTAGCATTGAAAATCAGCGCCGACATACACTTCGTATTGTGAACCAAATGATTCAAACATTTATAAAACAACCAATTAATTTTAATGGTTTGGTACACCGAGGTACGCCTGTATTAGTATTGCAATCCTTTGTATTGGGATACATAGAACCAACATACATGTGAATTGGCAACATAGCACAACATTTGTGTCACATGGGAGATATCTGGTAGTTACACTGACCTTGCCCAGGGACTTAGGATTGATTCACAGCACAGAAATACAGGCTGGGTTAGCAATGTAGCTCCGTGGATTAGTGGTTAGCACTACTACCTCACAACTCTAGGGTTGTCGGTTTGAATCCCAACCACGGCAAGGAAGTAGCATGATCTCTGTGTGTGGCTGTCTTCACATACATGTTCTGGCAGCATCTTTGCTTTCTGTCTAAATGATCCCTAGAATGTGAATTAGAATGAGGCCTTGTCTGTTCAAACACCTTCAAAGCTGCACCTTATGTGAATGTCATACAATGGGAGGAGATACTACTGGACTACTAATAGATTTGATAATGCTGGTTTACACTCCACCCCCTTTTGTGAAGGATTTGGCAAGCAAAGAGCTGAGAGAGAGATGAGTAAGAGATACATACCAGAGAGTGATAAAGAGAGCGAGAGATACATACTGAAGAGTGATAAAGAGAGACATGCAGAAGAGTGAGTGAGAGAGAGGAGTGAGACAAAGAGCGAGCGAGAGATACATACTGAAGAGTGATAAAGAGAAACACGCAGAAGAGTGAGTGAGAGAGAAGAGCGAGCCAGTGAGACAAAGAAAAGCGAGCGAGAGATACATACTGAAGAGTGATAAAGAGAGACATACAGAAGAGTGAGCGAGAGAGAAGAGCGAGCCAGTGAGACAAAGAAAAGCGAGCGAGAGATACATACTGAAGAGTGATAAAGAGAGACATACAGAAGAGTGAGAGAGAGAGAAAAGGCTTGGGTGGGGAATCCACACATCCAAATTGTTATAAATACTGGTGTGGAATTTCCCCCAAATGCATAGCAGACCCTTATCCCAGCAGGCAGGTACCGCACGCCTTCAAAGATTTATTTCCTTTTTTGATTTTCCTGCTTCGCTCACACTATATGCAATTGAAAATTGCGCTTTAAGTTGCCAATTTCACCGTTTTCTAGAAAATTTCAAACTAGTTGTGATTTCAATTGTGTGTAGCATTGCGATTTCTATGGTAGTGTAGATGTGAAATTGTTATTAAATGGCCAAAAAGTTCAACAAGAACTACCTTTGAACTCTCGCTGCAACAAATGGTGTACGTTACTCCCCTCACACTCACATTCATTATATCCAATATCAGGTACGATGTCAATTCACAAATCGCACCTGAAATTGCACACCCTGGATGTGACTTGTTATGTGATTGGCATGGCCAGCAGCTTGCCCTTTGCATGGCAAATTGCACCCAATGTTACTGGGGGCCAACACCACTGTCACATCTAATCCGATGCGGCAATTGCCCAACATACAGTGAAGTTGCACGAGTTCACAATCCAATTGGATGTGAACAGAGCCTACAGTGGCCAATAGGGTGCGACTTGGTCTACGATTTGCAAGTCGCATGTCATGCCAATTGCATGGCAATCGCAAACAATGTTACTGGGGGCCACCCGGTCACATTAAAGCAGATTTCTAAGTGGTGTTATTGACACCACAGTCACATCATGTGACTTACATTGACGTCACATGATTTCCAAGTCGGGGAGCATGCTGATTTTAAGTGCAATTTGCAAGAAATCTGACACAGATCTTGATCCCTTGAAAGTATGTGTACATGTACCTAAACTCTTCTTTAAACATAGATGAATCTATCCCAATATACAATAAAATAATACATAAATACAATTTACAATAAAATAAATTGTAAAATAAAATAAAAATCCCCAAAAATTATATATCCAACTAAATGTTCCAAAAAATAAATGTCCAAAATGTCTCTGTAAAGATGTCTTTCCAAATTGCAAAGCAAACTCGTATCATCTTTAATCATCCAGTATGGAAATTCCAAAATTCTTTGTGAACTTCAAAAAAATAAACTTCTGATAGTGTATTACCTTTATACTGAACATACATGTAAAATAGAGAAAACGTTTGTGTATTTGGTAGATTTTATATTAACTGTTAGTGTTTTTTTAGGGGTTGATTTTATTTATATATTATATTTTATTTATTATATATCATATATATCATACTTTTATGAGATAGTTTGGGGGATATGGATCAGGTGTAGTTTGTGTGTGAGTAGATGTAGAATGTATTGATCTGGGAATGCATAGACTGACCAGTAGAGGGAGTCATCACCATAGGGGGTATAAGATTGTCATTGTATTGAATATCGGTCTGTTATATATTTATATATTATATAAGAAGGGTGTATATACATTGCTACTATTTAGTTGGATTCACAGTATATGTTGATCCTTTTTAGCATTTTAATTACATGGGGATTTAGATCAGGTATGGGGGCGTGTACCTGTTAGGAGGAGTGGGGGGGTCATTAAGATGGAGTTTTTATTACAGTATAGGTACACAGTTATATGGTTCTAGTATAGATGCTGTGTGATTGCAGTGTTTGTATAGGGATTGCAGTGTTCATATAGGGATTGCAGTGCTCGTATAGGGATTGCAGTGTTCGTACAGGGATTGTAGTGCTCATATAGGGATTGCAGTGTTTGTATAGGGATTGCAGTGTTCGTACAGGGATTGTAGTGCTCATATAGGGATTGCAGTGTCCATATAGGGATTGCAGTGTTCGTACAGGGATTGTAGTGTTCGTACAGGGATTGTAGTGCTCATATAGGGATTGCAGTGTCCATATAGGGATTGCAGTGTTCGTACAGGGATTGTAGTGCTCATATAGGGTTTGCAGTGTTCGTATAGGGATTGCAGTGTTCGTATAGGGATTGCAGTGTTTGTATAGGGATTGCAGTGCTCGTATAGGGATTGCAGTGTTCGTATAGGGATTGCAGTGTTCGTATAGGGATTGCTGTTTTCGTATAGGGATTGCAGTTCTCGTATAGGGATTGCAGTGCTCGTATAGGGATTGCAGTGTTCGTATAGGGATTGCAGTGTTTGTATAGGGATTGCAGTATTTGTACAAGGATTGCAGTGCCCGTATAGGGATCACAGTGCCCTTATAGGGTATGGGAATAAAGATATACATGCCACCATTTTTCCATATAGTAAGATAGCGGATTCGATTTCCTGCCCTTGATGTGGGACAGAATATAAGGAACCACCTCTCAGACATCTTGATCTCTTGTGAAAAAGTCCAGGAAGTGATGAAACATGTCGGGACACGTGACGTCTCATGCACTCACGCAAAACCGGAAGTGTGGTGGTGGCCATTTTGGAAGTGGGAACATGCGGTTCTCTATACATAGGACTACACCTGAGCTGTTCTGAATGCTGGAAGCTGATATTCTTCAATTGTAATGTAAGATATTCAATAAATATTGACTTCTGTTACTATATAGCGCTGATTGTCTCCTATCTCACCTTATGAGGAATATGGAAGAGTGCCAACAGGAACATTAGGAAGCCTGGAGAGTGCGACTATCCCCTGAAAGCCTGGGATTTATTTCCAGAGGGGAATGATCCATTGTTGCACCAGTTGGAGGAGAGCACTTTATTGTTCACTATTATTGAGTTTGTAGTGCTCACTATTAGAGATTTGGGTTCTTCTCCATCCTCACTATTTGGAGGTGATCACGTTTCATGGTTTGGACTTGGAATGGTCACTCTTCTGATTCTTGTCACGAGTGTATTTACATATTCAGAGATTGATATATTGGTAGAGGAATTGTTTTTCACGTGTGAGCTCACGTTATGCAGTTGGCATGATACACGGTTCTTTCACTATTTTACATGTATGTTCAGTATAAAGGTAATACACTATCAGAAGTTTATTTTTTTGAGGTTCATGAAGAATTTTGGAATTTCCATACTGGATGATTAAAGATGATACGAGTTTGCTTTGGAATTTGGAAAGACATCTTTACAGAGACATTTTGGACATTTATTTTTTGGGACATTTAGTTTGATATATAATTTTTTGGGATTTTTATTTTATAATTTATTTTATATTGGGATAGATTCATCTATGTTTAAAGAAGAGTTTAGTTATGCTCATTTATGTACCGTATTGCATGACCGCGCAATTGTCAGTAACACTAGTGCAGTGCTGTATAGTAAAACAATGGTGTAAATTCCATGATCTCTCCCATAGTTTGTAGACGCTATAACTATCACACAAAGCAATCAATATACACTTATTGGGATTTTTTTTACCAAAAACATGGAGCAGAATACATTTTGGCCTAAATTTATAACTAACTTTGAGTTTACTATATATTTTTTATAGCCAACAGTAAAAAATATTGTTTTTTTTTCAAAATTTTTGGTCTTTTTTTGTTTATAGCACAAAAAATAAAAAACGCACAGGTCATCAAATACCTCCGAAAGAAAGCTCTATTTGTGTGAAAAAAAGGACATAAATTTCATTTGGGTGCAGCATTGCATGACCGCGCAATTATCCGTTGAATTAGTAGAGCGCCAGAGGTCTGGTCAAGAAGGGGGGTAAATCCTCAGGATGGCGAGGGGTTAAACTGGGTCCTAGTGCCTGCCGGTGCCGTCATTGGTGACAGGCGCGCCTGGGTCATATTGCCTGCCGGTGCCGTCATTGGTGACAGGTGCGCCTGGGTCATATTGCCTGCCGGTGCCGTCATTGGTGACAGGTGTGCCTGGGTCAAATTGCCTGCCGGTGCCGTCATTGGTGGAAGGCGCTACTGGGTCCTAGTGCCTGCCGGTGCCATCATTGGTGACAGGCGCGCCTGGGTCATATTGCCTGCCGGTGCCGTCATTGGTGACAGGCGCGCCTGGGTCCTAGTGCCTGCCGGTGCCATCATTGGTGATAGGCGCACCCGGGTCCTAGTGCCTGCCGGTGCCGTCATTGGTGATAGGCGCACCCGGGTCCTAGTGCCTGCCAGTGCCGTCATTGATGACAGGCGCACCCGGGTCATATTGTCTGCCGGTGCCGTCACTGGTGACAGGCGCGCCTGGGTCCTAGTGCCTGCCGGTGCCATCATTGGTGACAGGCGTGCCTGGGTCCTACTGCCCACCTGCCTGTATGTCTTGTCAGATTCATGCGTCATGGCGATCTTCTCATTCCTGGACAGAAACAATGGCCGTGAAATGACAGAGCTGAATCCTTTAAGGCCCCTTGGGTGTCTGCCATCCGGTCCAGGGGCTTTATTCAGTCTAAATATTTCTGGATCATATCAACTGTGAGCCAATGTGGATCATCTGGGGGGGTGTCAGTACCACCCCCCATTATGGACAAGAGCCCCCCCATGCTCCTTTGTATACACAGAGCTGAAGAAGGGATTTCATACATTGTCCTTCTCTTTGTCCCCCCCCCTCTAGATGGTTCTGTAAAGGGCCTACATGCTGGGACCGGACCTTTCTACTATTCATATATTGGAGGAATGTTTTGGGGTCGTCCTGATAGCTTTCTGTCGTTTGTTTTCAGTTTTTGTGCCTTTATTTCCTTTTTGCATCTTCTGTTCTATTCTTTGTAATGTGTAAACGATGATCGCGTTCCTTCATTGTTATATTTAATAAAATCTCTTTTCTTATTATCTATAGCTTTTGTAACTTTGGCCGTAAGCCACATAGGTTGGATTTGTAGCCTTTTATACTTGTTGCCCATGGGAATATATTTTGCAGTGTGGTCACATACAGTCTTTTTGAAGAACTCCCATTTCTGTGTTGTGTTCATCGATGCCAATATTCCCTCCCAGTCTAAGTCTTGGAGAGCAGCTCTCAGCTTTGGAAAATTAGCTCTCTTAAATTTGAGCATTTTTATTTTTCCTGTGCTTACTGTTTATAGCTAACAATAAATGAAATCATGTTATGGTCACTGCTACCCAGATGTTATTTTATATGGACATTCATAATAAGCTCTGCATGGTTGAAGATGACCAGGTCAAGCAGAGCATCATTCCTAGTTGGGGCCTCTATGAACTGGACCATAAAATTGTCCTGTAGTAGGTTTATACATTTTTGGCCTTTAACTGTTCCTGCAGTACCATTACTCCAGTCAATTTCCGGGTAGTTACAATCCCCCATTATTATCACTGTCCCAGCCCTTGCAGCCCTTTCCATCTGTGGGAGGAGCTGAGTCTCCACCTCCTCATTAACACTGGGAGGCCTATAACAAACTCCAATGATGACCTTTGTAGTACCGCCCCCCCATGTGCAGCTCCACCCATAATACTTCAGCCTCATCACACTCTCCATCAACTAGGTCCTCTTTCACACTCGCTCTGAGATCACTTCTCACATAGAGACAGACACCACCACCTTTCCTATTTCCCCCGTCTCTCCGAAAGAGAACCTAGCCAGGAATATGAATGGTCCAGTCATGTGAGGAATGAAGCCAAGATTCAGCAATACCAATTCAATCCTAGTTCTCTTCATGCACCAAACCTTCCAACTCACCTATTGTGCTGGGCACACTTCTGGCATTGGGGAACAAACACTTTCATTCACTGACACCTTGTTCATTCGCCGACACCTTGTTCACATGGATTTTTTGTATTTTTTATTTGCATACAAAAATGGTACCAATTGCACTGGTTGTTTGTAACATGGGAACCTTCTTATCATCTACCATAGCCCTCCCCCCATCTTTCCCCATTCCACCCCCCAATAAGTATTGACCCATCTGATCTGTCTACCCCGTTATAATACCTGATGTACAGGAAAACAGGCCTTCAGTGAGGAACATTTCCCTCACTCAGGACCGGAAAGTGGCTTCTCCCCTGTGTGAGATCTGTGATGTATGTAAACACTGGACTTCTGTGAAAAACATTTCCCGCACTCAGGACAAGAATACGGCTTCTCCCCAGTGTGAGATCTCTGATGTCTGTTAATATGGGATTTAACTGAAAAACATTTCCCACACATAGCACAGGAATACGGCTTCTCTCCCGTGTGAGATCTCTGATGTGTGTAAAGACTGGACTTCACTGAAAAACATTTCCCACACTCAGGACAAGAATATGGCTTCTCCCCAGTGTGAGATCTCTGATGTGTATTAAAATAGGACTTAACTGAAAAACATTTCCCACACTCAGGACAGGAATACGGCTTCTCTCCCGTGTGAGATCTCTGATGTGTGTAAAGACTGGACTTCACTGAAAAACATTTCCCACACTCAGGGCAGGAATACGGCTTCTCTCCTGTGTGAGATCTTTGATGTATGTAAAGACTGGACTTCAATGAAAAACATTTCCCACACTCAGGACAGAAATGTGGCTTCTCCCCTGTGTGAGATCTCTGATGATAATCAAGTTTGGACTTCAGTGAAAACCATTTCCCGCACTCAGAACAAGAATACAGCTTCTCCCCTGTGTGAGATCTCTGATGACTTTTAAAATGGGACTTAACTGAAAAACATTTCCCACACTCAGGACAGGAATATGGCTTCTCTCCCGTGTGAGATCTTTGATGTGTGTAAAGATTGGACTTCAATGAAAAACATTTCCCACACTCAGGACAGGAATACGGCTTCTCCCCTGTGTGAGATCTTTGATGTGTGTAAAGATTGGACTTCACTGAAAAACATTTCCCACACTCAGGACAGGAATACGGCTTCTCCCCTGTGTGAGATCTCTGATGTGTGGAAAGACTGACCTTCTCTGAAAAACATTTCCCGCACTCAGGACAGGAATACGGCTTCTCCCCTGTGTGAGTTCTTTGATGTTTGTAAAGATTGGACTTCTCTGAAAAACATTTCCCACACTCAGGACAGGAATGTGGCTTCTCCCCTGTATGAAATCTTTTATGCCCATTCAGACCAGATTTAGACTGGAAACCTTTCCCGCACTCAGTACAGGAGAAGCTCTTCCCTGTTGGAAGGCTGGCCCGGTCCCGCACAGTCTGAGGTTCCTCAGGATACAAGGAATCCGATGGTCCATCTACACTGGGTGGTGCAGGATGGACATTGGAGGGAGCCGGGTTTTCTCCTGGACTATACTGTGTGATGTCCTCATCTTCTACTTTCCAGTCTGGAGACAAAGTGAGACAATCCTCGGAGGTTTTCCTCATCTCCCGGCCATGGACTAAAATACAAAGACAGAGGATTACTAGACAGGAGCTGATTGGTTCCCCCAAACCAGGACTCCGCCCACATCAGGCAGCTTGATCTCTGAGGAGCTTACAATTCCACCCTCAAGGGAACTAGGAAATGGCTCCTCTGATCTCCTACCAGGTCATTTCTTTATTCATGGACCTTAGTCAGAGAGTGAGGAAACAACCAGAACTGTCTTTTATAGGAGGGACAGTGATGAGGGGATTATAGGACGAGGGTCCCCACCCCCTCTATCACTCATCGCCATCTTCCCAACACAAGAAGTACTGCACTTCCTTATTTACTCCATGATTTAGTCATGAAGAACAGCGGGGCTGAGCCCCACCAGAGGTCAGAGAGTGAGGATGGGGGGAGAACAACCAAGATGAAGACTGGACTGATCCTGAAGACCACCATCATTGGGGTATTGACTCCTCCCTCATTATCACTTTCTGTTTAAGGGTCCAAAGTTGGAGGATGTTATCACATTATTATCACCATGTAAAAGTCTGTGCTCCAATCACATCATCCGATATAAAATGTCCAGCTGGGAGGAAATGGGTGTAACAAAAGAGAATCCATATTATGTGTATATATAGCAGTGGGGGGAGGGGGGAGAGCAGAAGTCAGGAGTATGTAATGTACAACATAGAGTATATAGTGCAGGGGTCAGGAGTATGTAATGTACAACATAGAGTATATAGTGCAGGGGTCAGGAGTATGTAATGTACAACATAGAGTATATAATGCAGGGGTCAGGAGTATATAATGTACAACAG
The DNA here is from genome assembly GCF_062004578.1 of Staurois parvus. Taxonomy (NCBI): domain Eukaryota; kingdom Metazoa; phylum Chordata; class Amphibia; order Anura; family Ranidae; genus Staurois; species Staurois parvus. The sequence goes on from NW_028318367.1 coordinate 1,127,570, forward strand.
AGTATATAGTGCAGGGGACAGGAGTATGTAATGTACAACATAGAGGATATAGTGCAGGGGTCAGGAGTGTGTAATGTACAACATAGAGTATATAGTGCAGGGGTCAGGGGTATGTAATGTACAACATAGAGGATATAGTGCAGGGGTCAGGAGTATGTAATGTACAACATAGAGTATATAGTGCAGGGGTCAGGAATATGTAATGTACAACATAGAGTATATAGTGCAGGGGTCAGGAATATGTAATGTACAACATAGAGTATATAGTGCAGGGGTCAGGAGTATGTAACGTACAACATAGAGTATATAGTGCAGGGGTCAGGACTATGGAATGTACAACATAGAGTATATAGTGCAGGGGTCAGGAGTATGTAATGTACAACATAGAGTATATAGTGCAGGGGTCAGGAGTATGTAATGTACAACATAGAGTATATAGTGCAGGGGTCAGGAGTATGTAATGTACAACATGGAGTATATAGTGCAGGGGTCAGGAGTATGTAATGTACAACATAGAGTATATAGTGCAGGGGTCAGGAGGATGTAATGTACAACAGAGTATATAGTGCAGGGGTCAGGAGTATGTAATGTACAACAGAGTATATAGTGCAGGGGTCAGGAGTATGTAATGTACAATATACATTATACAGTGTAAGGGTCAGAACTCATAATATTGGTATTCAGTAATCAGTGGAAGATTAAATGTTTACTGTAGACAAGTTGCAGAGATCCCACACCGCTGCCTCCCATCTCCTGAGACTGCACTCAGTGACTTGGGGCTGAGACACTACAGACATATCCCTCCACCCGGCACAGCCAGCAGAACACAGAGAAGGTCCCCTGGAAGAGTCAGGCACAAGGCAGGAGACCCCAGTCACATGTCCTGGGTGCCTACATTATGCAATGCTTAGAGTAACAATGAACATTTTGCTGCCAGCTGAACCCCAGAACCTCCATAAATCCAGTCTAGATACATAAATTGTGTCTGCAGCACAGAGAAGGAAGATTATCCGAGAGAAATCCAGGAATACAGGACGGGGAACACAGCTCAGGAAAGTGACCAGGGGATTACAGGCTGATATCACCCAGTCCCCGCCCTACTCTGGACCAATCAGTGAGCAGTATGGGTGGAGGAATGGATTTAGTGTTCATGACCCACCTGTGCTGATCTCTGTAGGAGTGTCCTCCTCTATAAATGTCCCCGTTATTCCATCCTCCTCCATAGACTGCTGATCATCCCTCACATACGCCTCTTCTTCTTCTGCTTTCACCTCAAATTCTATATCGATTGGATCTCCACTCTAAATCAAGGAAATGAGAGAAAATATCATCTGTAAAATATAAGGTCACATAAATAAGCTCCACACATTGTCTCTATGAATCCATGTTCTAGATGCTCCATCCCACCAACCTTGTAATAGTGAGGGATGGTGTGACCTTCCTGTGTGGAATCCCGGGAATACAGAGGACGGGGACATCTCTCTGGTGGGTTCCTGGTATTAGGTGGCTCCATCATATCCTTGTGTCCTTCTGAAAACTCCTCCATCACTCCATACTCCTCATCCTCCTCTTTATACTCTTCTTTAACATCAATATTATCATCCCCGAGGATTCCACTCTGAAAGATATAATAAAACATTCATTGTAACAAACATGCTGTGTATAAATCACAACTACCAATAATTGTCATCATCTACCTGATGATGGTGAGGGATGGTGTGACCTTCCTGTGTGGAATCCCGGGAATACAGAGGACGGGGACATCTCTCTGGTGGGTTCCCATGACTGGATCCATCTGTAGGAAACACACACACTGACTGAATCCATTGTTTCTATGTGTTTATCAGATGATGGGGGATCTAGGTGGATCCTCCGTACTGCTCTCTCCTTTACAATAAAGTCTCCTCTTACCCGGTGATGTGAGGGGCGGCTGATTGTCCATCATGACGTCCTTGTAGAGATCCTTGTGTCCTTCTAAATATTGATGTGTATCATCAACATGTGTGTATCATCTGCTGGAGATAAAAGACATCATAGTGACTATGGAGGAAGAGGACGGACATGACTACGGAGGAAGAGGACGGACAGGACTATAGACAAAGAGGATGGACATGACTATGGACGAAGAGGACGGACATGACGGGGGGCTACTGGGTGTAAATAGAACATAACATCTTATTACCGTTTTATGACTGTAGCCTGTGTCTGGTCTGTGTTTGAGAATCATCCCCCCTTATTCATGTGATCCTTATCAGTTCCTAATTGGGGTGGAGATGAGTGCTCATTGGGCCATCTCCCTATAAATTTAGATCAGCTAATGGAAGATCACTGATGGGGGGCACAGGCACTGATGGGGGAAGATCACTGATGGGGGGCACAGTCACTGATGGGGGAAGATCACTGATGGGGGGCACAGTCACTGATGGGGTGGCTGCTTTTGAGTGAGTGCTGCGTTGATGGAGTGCTAAGAAGCAGTTGAACTAAAGCAGCAGGAAGATACAACAAGAAACTCTCCTGCATGCTGGACAGACTGCAAGCAAACACCCCGGGAAACATCTCCTACAAGTCTGAGTCCCACTCCGTGTGCCTTTCATATTTCCCCTCTACGCCTCCTTCTCATATTACTTTCCTGTGTTCCAAAAATCTCACCCCTCTGCTCCACCCCAGAACTTGTACATCTCACCCTCACTGCTACCAACTCCCTACTACTGCTCTCATCACCTCCTGCTGACCCAAACACCAGGACTGGAAGACATGTGCGCTCATGTACATCCCGCTCCCATCTTACTTTCTGCACCCTCCTTCTCCTAACCTCTGGGGATATCTCCCCAAACTCTGGTCCTCCAGTATTTCACCCCCACACCAGGCACCCTCCTCCTTCTCCTAACCTCTGGGGATATCTCCCCAAACCCTAGTTCTCCAGTATTTCACCCCCACATCCGGCACCCTCTTTCTTCTCCTAACCTCTGGGGATATCTCCCCAAACTCTGGTCCTCCAGTAATTCACCCCCACACCAGGCATCCTCTTTCCTCCAGGAATAGCTGCAATCCCCTCAATTTAATATCAGTCCCCGTGCTCACAAAAACCACCCTCCCTTTTTCATGTGTGCTCTGGAATGCCCGCTCTGTCTGTAATAATCTCACCTCTGTCCATGACCTTTTTGTCTCCGGCTCCCTTAACCTACTAGCAATTACAGAAACCTGACTCCAAGCAGCAGATTCTGCTTCCCCCGCAGCACTTTCCTATGGAGGCCTCCTCTGGACCCACTCACCCAGACCCAGTGGTCAGAAAGGTGGTGGGGTTGGTTTGCTTCTATCCCCACTGAGCACCTTTCAAGTCCTCCCTAACCCTCCCTCTCTATCCTTCTCTTCTTCCCAGACTCACTGCATCCGGCTGTTTTCTCCCATTTCTCTGAGAATTGCAGTGATCTATCGGCCTCCTGGACCCGTGTCCCGCTTTCTTGATGATTTCTCCACCTGGCTACCCTACTTTATGTCCTCTAAACTACAAACTATCATTCTCAGAGATTTTACCATCCCCATTAATGTCAACAACCCGGCTACATCCCAACTCTTCAACATAACCTCATCTTTTACATTAGCACAATGTATACCGTCCTCCACTCACTCTGATGGGAATACATTACACCTTGTTTTCTCCCATCTTTGCACTCCCTACAACCTCACAAACACCCCCTTTCCTCTCTCTGATCACAATCTCATCACCTTCACAGTCTCCTCATCTTCAAACACCTATCCCTCCAAGCAGCCAACAATTACCCGCAGAAACCTTCACAACTTGAACCCGGCTCCTTTCCACTCTGCAACTGACCAACTCTATGACAGAATCTCTCCCCTGTCCTGCCCTGACCTGGCCACTGCTGTCTACAACAGTTTGCTCTCATCCACATTAGACTGACTTGCTCCTCTAACAACACGAAGCATCAAGCCCATCAGACCATTACATCCGTGGCAGACTGACCACACCAGAAATGATTGTTGGAGTGATTGTGGCATAAAACCAAATCTCAGCAAGCATTCACCCGATATAAATCTGCTTTCTTCACATACAATTCCTCCCTCCATGCTGCCAAACAAGACGACTTTGTCGCTCTCATCAATACCTTGTCATCCAGTCCTCGTTTTCTCTTCTCTACTTTTACCTCTCTACTTTCTCCACCTCCACCCAGTACCTCACTCACTGCTCATGAGATTGCAAATCATTTCAAAAACAAGATTGATGCAATTCGTAGGGACATCTCCACTGCACAGACATCCATCCCACTTAGCATACCTTATACTAAACCTTCCTCAACACTTTCCTCTTCTGACCTCGCTACTACTGAAGAGGTCACTAAGGTTTTCTCATAAGCCCGTCTCACCACCTGCCCCCTGGATTCTGTCCCCTCACAACTACTACTGTCACCCTCTTTTCCATCCTATGCTCCCTCACTCACATCTTCAATCTCTCCCTCTCTACTGGTGCCTTCCCCTCCCCTCTAAAGCATGCGCACATCACTCCCATACTTAACAAGCCCTCCCTGGACCCCACCAACCTGAACAACTTAAGACCCATCTCCCTGATGCCATTTACCTCTAAACTCCTAGAACGCTTAGTCTACAATCGCCTGAGCTCCCACCTCACCGACAACAACCTTCTTCACCCTTTACAGTCTGGCTTTCACTCACTATACTCCACTGAAACTGCCCTACTAAAACTCACTGATGATCTACAGTCTGCTAAAACCAATGGCCACTACTTCGTACTGATCCCAACCGATGGCCACTACTCCGCACTCACCCCAGCCGATGGCCACTACTCCGCACTCATCCCAGCCGATGGCCACTACTCCGCACTCATCCCAGCCGATGGCCACTACTCCGCACTCACCCCAGCCGATGGCCACTACTCCGTACTCATCCCAGCCGATGGCCACTACTCCGTACTCATCCCAGCCGATGGCCACTACTCCGTACTCATCCCAGCCGATGGCCACTACTCCGTACTCATCCCAACCGATGGCCACTACTCAGTACTCATCCCAACCGATGGCCACTACTCCGTACTCATCCCAACCGATGGCCACTACTCCGTACTCATCCCAACCGATGGCCACTACTCCGTACTCATCCCAGCCGATGGCCACTACTCCGTACTCATCCCAACCGATGGCCACTACTCCATACTCATCCCAACCAATGGCCACTACTCCGTACTCATCCCAACCAATGGCCACTACTCCGTACTCATCCCAACCAATGGCCACTACTCCGTACTCATCCCAACCAATGGCCACTACTCCGTACTCATCCCAACCAATGGCCACTACTCCGTACTCATCCCAACCAATGGCCACTACTCCGTACTCTTACTACTTGACCCCCTCCTCCTCAAAAAACTACATTCTCTTGGCCTCCGAGACTCTGCTCTCTCCTGGTTCTCCTCCTACCTATCGCAGAGCTCCTTCAGTGTTACCGATAACTCTGCCTCCTCCTCTTCACTCCTTCTCTCTGTAGGGGTCCCTCAAGGCTCTGTCCTTGGACCCCTTCTCTTCTCCATCTACACCTCCTCCCTTGGTCACTTGATAAACTCCCATGGCTTTAAGTACCATCTCTATGCTGATGACACACAAATCTATCTTTCTACCCCTTACCTCGCCCCTCAGTCTCCTCCTCACCTCATCCCTTCAGTCTCCTCCTCACCTCACCCCTTCAGTCTCCTCTCGCATTACTAACCTACTAAGTGACATATCGGCATGGATGTCACTCCACTTCCTCAAACTCAATCTTTCCAAAACTGAGCTCTTAGTATTCCCCCCAGCCTGTGCCCCCTCCCCTGACTTCTCCATCAAGATCAATAATACAACCATCAGTCCCTCTCCTCATACCAGGGTACTAGGTGTAATCCTAGACTCCCATCTGTCCTTTCACCTCCAAATCCAATCACTGTCCAAATCTTGAAGACTTTACCTCCGCAACATCTCCAAGATACGCCCGTTCCTAACCTCGGAAACCACTAAGCAACTTTTGTAACTCCCTCCTCATTGGCCGACCTCATCGCAGGCTATCCCTTTTTCAGTCTATCATGAATGCTGCTGCCAGACTCATCCACCTTACTAACCGTTGTGTATCTGCCACCCCTCTCTGCCAATCCCTCCACTGGCCTCTACTCAGTGTCCTCTACCCCTCTGTGCCAATCCCTCCACTGGCCTCCATTCAGTGTCCTCCACCCGTTTCTGCCAATCCCTCCACTGGCCTCAATTCAGTGTCCTCCACCCCTCCCTGCCAATCCCTCCACTGCTCTCTATTCAGTGTCCTTCATCCCTCTCTGCCAATCCCTCCACTGGCCTCCATTCAGTGTCCTCCACCCCTCTCTGCCAATCCCTCCACTGGCCTCCATTCAGTGTCCTCCACCCCTTTCTGCCAATCCCTCCACTGGCCTCAATTCAGTGTCCTCCACCCCTCCCTGCCAATCCCTCCACTGCTCTCTATTCAGTGTCCTTCATCCCTCTCTGCCAATCCCTCCACTGGCCTCCATTCAGTGTCCTCCACCCCTCTCTGCCTATTCCTCCACTGGCTTCCCATTGCCCAACGGATAAAATTCAAAACACTAACAATAACATATAAAGCCATTTATAACTCTGCCCCAAAGTACATCACCGATCTTGTCTCTAAATATCACCCAAACCGTCCTCTCCGCTTCTCACAAGACCTCCTACTCTCTAGCTCCCTTGTCTCCTCCTCCCATGCTCGTCTCCAGGACTTCTCCAGAACTTCCCCATCCTCTGGAACTCTTTACCCCAATTTATCAGACTATCACCTACTCTGCTCACTTTTAGGTAATCTCTGAAAACCTCTCTCTTCAGGGAAGCCTATCCTGCCCTCAGCTAATACTGGAATCTTCTACTCTTCCAATCAGTCCATCCCCCACAGTTACTGCCTTTTGTACCACTAGCCCCTCCCTCTTATATTATAAGTTCCCAGGATCAGGCCCTCCTATCCCTCTAGTATTGATCTGTATTGTTGCTCTTTTGTCTCTCCTTATATTGTAAAGCGCTGAGCAAACTGTCAGTGCCATAAATCCTGTATAATAATAATTACCTCCTCTACTGCCACGTCCAGCAACCTCTCCGATCTCCTTCAGACCAAAGGGAACGTCTTATCTTTATTCCAGATCACTTCCTGTCTGTTCCTGACATCACTTCCTGTCCGTATTCCATAGAGAAGTCCTGTCTGGGTAGTAGAAATGAGATCACCATCTTGTGGAGTTCAGAGGAACTGCAGCCCCAAGAAATGTACCCTAATAACCATTCCTGCATTGTATCTACCTTACAGAGATACCAGGGAAGTTCAAAAACAACTAAAAAATGTAAGAAACAATAAACCTAACTCTTATGCAACAAACTGTGTAAAAAAGATATTTTACCTTCATACGCCGGGATGTTCGGTATGCTTTGCTTCATTGCCCCATACCGGGCCTCTTGGCTCACCAGCAGAAGTTGGCTTCCTATCTGTTTTCATCAGCCACTAGAACAATTGCTCAGGCCTGGAAGAGTCCGTTTGTCCCTCTTCAGGGGGTGCGGGATCGTATGACCACTATGATGCTCAACGAACAGATGTCGAGTATCCGCAATGACTCCCAACGTAAATTTTTGAAAATATGGGAGCCGTGGTTGCAATATGCCCTTCCCTCACTCCCCCCGGCTAGTCTGGGGATGTAATGGCGTTCGGTGTTGGCGCTCTTGAATCCCTGCTCTTTGCCCCCCCTCTTTTTTCTTTTTTTTTTCTTTTCCTTTTTCTCTCTCTCTGTTTTTGGTGTGACTAGGACAGCTGCATTTAGTTGTTATAATCAGTTACATTATTGTTTTGTAACTTATGTGCCATTGATAGCCCCTGCGTGGGCGTACCTTTTGCCCTGTTGGCATTAGAGCATTGTTTTTCCACCCCTTTTTTTTTTATTTTGCATTTTGTTTATCTGTGCAATTGATAGCCCCTGCGTGGGCGTGTCTTATTGCCTCTGTTTATACTGTTTAAAAATTTAATAAAAACCATTGAAATAGAAAAAAAGATATTTTACTACAGATAGAAAAGTCTTAAAGACACAGAACATAAGATAAAAACAAAATGCATAATAAAAAAGAGACCTCTAAAATGTGACACACTACCCATAATGTCCCTCCTTCATATCAGAGAGAGATAGACTACCCAGAATGTCCCATCCTTCATGACAGAGAAAAAGACTACCCAGAATGTCCCATCCTTCATGACAGAGAAAAAGACTACCCAGAATGTCCCGTCCTTCATATCAAAGAACGAGGCAGACAACCCAGAATGTCCCGTCCTTCATATCAGAGAGAGACAGACTACCCAGAATGTCCCGTCCTTCATATCAGAGAGAGACAGACTACCCAGAATGTCCCATCCTTCATATCAGAGAGAGACAGACTACCCAGAATGTCCCATCCTTCATATCAGATAGAGACAGACTACCCAGAATGTCCCATCCTTCATATCAGAGGGAGACAGACTACCCAGAATGTCCCGTCCTTCATATCAGAGACCGAGACAGACTACCCAGAATGTCCCGTCCTTCATATCAGAGAGAGACAGACTACCCAGAATGTTCCATCCTTCATATCAGAGAGAGACAGACTACCCAGAATGTCCCATCCTTCATATCAGAGGGAGACAGACTACCCAGAATGTCCCGTCCTTCATATCAGAGAGAGACAGACTACCCAGAATGTCCCATCCTTCATATCAGAGAGAGACAGACTACCCAGAATGTTCCATCCTTCATATCAGAGAGAGACAGACTACTCAGAATGTACCATCCTTCATATCAGAGAACGAGACAGACTACCCAGAATGTCCCATCCTTCATATCAGAGAATGATACAGACTACCCAGAATGTCCCGTCCTTCATATCAGAGAATGATACAGACTACCCAGAATGTCCCATCCTTCAAATCAGAGAATGAGACAGACTACCCAGAGTGTCCCCTCCGTCATATCAGAGACAGAGACAAACTACCCAGAATTTCCCATCCTTCCTATCAGAGAGACAGACTACCCAGAATATCCCGTCCTTCATATCAGACAAAGATATACTACTTAGAATGTCCCGTCCTTCATATCAGAGAGAGACAGACTACCCAGAATGTTCCGTCCTTCATATCAGAGAGAGACAGACTACCCAGAATGTCCCGTCCTTCATATCAGAGACCGAGACAGACTACCCAGAATGACCCGTCCTTCATATCAGAGACAGAGAGACAGACTACCCAGAATGTCCCGTCCTTCATATCAGAGACAGAGAGACAGACTACCCAGAATGTCCCATCCTTCATATCAGAGAGAGACAGACTACCCAGAATGTCCCATCCTTCATATCAGAGAGAGACAGACTACCCAGAATGTCCCATCCTTCATATCAGAGAATGAGACAGACTACCCAGAATGTTCCGTCCTTCATATCAGAGACTGAGACAGACTACCCAGAATGTCCCGTCCTTCATATCAGAGAACGAGACAGACTACCCAGAATGTCCCGTCGTTCATATCAGAGAGAGACAGACTACCCAGAATGTACCGTCCTTCATATCAGAGAGAGACAGACTACCCAGAATGTCCCGTCCTTCATATCAGAGAGAGAGAGACAGACTACCCAGAATGTCCCGTCCTTCATATCAGAGAGAGACAGACTACCCAGAATGTCCCATCCTTCATATCAGAGACTGAGACAGACTACCCAGAATGTCCCATCCTTCATATCAGAGAGAGACAGACTACCCAGAATGTCCCATCCTTCATATCAGAGAGAGACAGACTACCCAGAATGTCCCATCCTTCATATCAGAGACTGAGACAGACTACCCAGAATGTCCCGTCCTTCATATCAGAGAGAGACAGACTACCCAGAATGTCCCGTCCTTCATATCAGAGAGAGACAGACTACCCAGAATGTTTTTTTTTATTTTGCATTTTGTTTATCTGTGCAATTGATAGCCCCTGCGTGGGCGTGTCTTATTGCCTCTGTTTATACTGTTTAAACATTTAATAAAAACCATTGAAATAGAAAAAAAGATATTTTACTACAGATAGAAAAGTCTTAAAGACACAGAACACAAGATAAAAACAAAATGCATAATAAAACAGAGACCTCTAAAATGTGACACACTACCCATAATGTCTCTACTTCATATCAGAGAGAGATAGACTACCCAGAATGTCCCATCCTTCATGACAGAGAACGAGACAGACTACCCAGAATGTCCCATCTTTCATATCAAAGAACGAGACAGACAACCCAGAATGTCCCGTCCTTCATATCAGAGAGAGACAGACTACCCAGAATGTCCAATCCTTCATATCAGAGACTGAGACAGACTACCCAGAATGTCCCGTCCTTCATATCAGAGACCAAGACAGACTACCCAGAATGTCCCATCCTTCATATCAGAGAATGAGACAGACTACCCAGAATGTCCCCTCCGTCATATCAGAGACAGAGACAAACTACTCAGAATCTCCCATCCTTCCTATCAGAAAGACAGACTACCCAGAATGTCCCAACCTTCATATCAGAGAGAGACAAACTATCCTGAATGTCCTGTCCTTCATATCAGAGACAGAGACAGACTACCCAGAATTTCTCGTCTTTCATAACAGAGACCGAAACAGACTACCCAGAATGTCCCGTCCTTCATATCAGAGAGAGACAGACTACCCAGAATGTCCCGTCCTTCATATCAGAGAGAGACAGACTACCCAGAATGTCCCGTCCTTCATTTCAAAGACCGAGACAGACTACCCAGAATGTCCCATCCTTCATATGAGAGACCGAGACAGACTACCCAGAATATCCCGTCCTTCATATCAGAGAGAGGCAGACTACCCAGAATGTCCCTCCTTCATATCAGAGACTGAGGCAGACTACCCAGAATGTCCCGTCCTTCATATCAGAGAGAGACAGACTACCCAGAACATCCTGTCCTTCATATCAAAGACCGAGACAGACTACCCAGAATGTCCCATCCTTCATATGAGAGACCGAGACAGACTACCCAGAATGTCCCGTCCTTCATATCAGACAAAGATATACTACTTAGAATGTCCCGTCCTTCATATCAGAGACAGAGAGACAGACTACCCAGAATGTCCCATCTTCATATCAGAGAATGAGACAGACTACCCAGAATGTTCCATCCTTCATATCAGAGACCGAGACAGACTACCCAGAATGTTCCATCCTTCATATCAGAGACCGAGACAGACTACCCAGAATGTCCCGTCCCTCATATCAGAGAGAGACAGACTACCCAGAATGTCCCGTCCTTCATATCAGAGAGAGACAGACTACCCAGAATGTCCCGTCCTTCATATCAGAGACAGAGAGACAGACTACCCAGAATGTCCCATCCTTCATATAAGAGAATGAGACAGACTACCCAGAATGTCCAATCCTTCATATCAGAGACTGAGACAGACTACCCAGAATGTCCCGTCCTTCATATCAGAGACCAAGACAGACTACCCAGAATGTCCCGTCCTTCATATCAGAGACAGAGAGACAGACTACCCAGAATGTCCCATCCTTCATATCAGAGAATGAGACAGACTACCCAGAGTGTCCCCTCCGTCATATCAGAGACAGAGACAAACTACTCAGAATCTCCCATCCTTCCTATCAGAAAGACAGACTACCCAGAATGTCCCAACCTTCATCTCAGAGAGAGACAGACTACCCAGAATGTCCCATCCTTCATATCAGAGATAGACACACTACCCGGAATGTCCCGTCCTTCATATCAAAGACCGAGATAGACTACCCAGAATGTCCCATCCTTCATATCAGAGAGACATAATGCCCAGAATGTAACATCCTTCATATCAGAGAGAGACAAACTATCCTGAATGTCCCGTCCTTCATATCAGAGACTGAGACAGACTACCCAGAATGTCCCGTCCTTCATGTCAAAGACTGAGACAGACTACCCAGAACGTCCCGTCCTTCATATCAGAGACCGAGACAGACTACCCAGAATATCCCGTCCTTCATATCAGAGAGAGAAATACTTCTTAGAATGTCCCATCCTTCATATCAGAGAGAGACAGACTACCAAGAATGTCCCAACCTTCATATCAGAGAGAGACAGACTTCCCAGAATGTCCCATCCTTCATATCAGAGAGAGACAGACTTCCCAGAATGTCCCATCCTTCATATCAGAGAACGATACAGAACGATACAGCATTTATGTTCCGTAACCGCCAGATGAGCTGGTGTAGAATGCCCCAGGGCTATGTAGATTCGCCTGCAGTCTACTCACTTGCCCTCCAGACCACACTGAGGTCCTGGACCCCTCCCAATGGTTCGGTCCTCATTATATATGTGGATGACCTATTGATTTGTAGTTCAAGTCAGGAGGCCAGTCAGGAGGATAGTTGGTCTCTGTTAGAAGGGTTGTCAGGGAATGGTCACAAAGCATCTAAAAAGAAACTGCAATGGTGCCAAAAACAGGTTGAGTACCTTGGTTTTACTCTAAGTCATGGTGAGAGGAATGTCAGTCACAAAAGAGCTGCGGCTCTCGTGGGTCTGCCCCGCCCACAAACAAAAAAGGACATGCTAACTTTTCTTGGTATGATTGGTTACTGCCGCCAATGGGTACCTGATTGTTCATTCTATGATCACACTCTGAGGTCTGCCACACTTTCAGAATCACCTGACATTCTCACATGGTCAAATGAAATGGTTGATGCCTTTGTGTACCTGAAGAATGCTATGGTAACGGCCCCTGGTCTTGGACTACCTGACTATAAGAATATGTTTCATCTGTATGCGGGGGAAAATTGTACAACCATGGCGGGGGTCCTGGCTCAGGAACATGGAGGCAAGCTCCGCCCTGTAGCTTTTTTTTCCCAAAGTAGTGCCAACTCAGGTTCAGGGCATGCCTGCTTGTCTGAGAGCTGTTGCATCCTGTGTGATGGTGGTGGGAATGGCTATTTCTTTCACATTGGGACATGAAACTACCCTACACACCACATACCAAGTGTCCTTACTACTGAAAAACATACACACTCAACACATGTCAGCACAAAGGTTGAGCGGATATGAAGTGATTCTTCTATCTGATCCCAACTTGATTATTAAATATTCTTCAGCAAATTCAGGTCCTGCTCCAATTTTGAATGCCCTATTGGGGCTAAAGGGGGAACAGGATGAAGTGGCACCAGAACACAATTGTATAACCCACATACAGCAAGACACTTCCCCTAGGCCCGACATGTCAGCTGTGGCTCTTGATGGGGCCCCAGATGTGTTTGTAGATGGCTCATGCTCTAGGCCAAATGATAATACTTACCATGCAGGAGATGCCATTGTGCAACTTCCTGACAAAATACTCGAGGCAAAGCCAATCCCATATCAGTCAGCCCAAGCAGCCCAACTGATTGCCCTTACAAGAGCATGTCAATTATTTGCAGGACAGGATGTCACCATTTACACAGACTCCAAGTACGCCCATGGTGCTGTACATGATTTTGGGGTCATTTGGGAGAGAAGAGGATTCATTGCTGCTGATGGCAAAACCATATCTCACTCTTCCTTGATATCTGATCTACTCAAAGCCATACAGTTACCAAAAACATTAGCCATTCTTCATTGCAGGGCACATACAAATCACAGAGATCATATTGCCAAAGGAAATGCATTAGCAGATAAGGTAGCAAAGGAAGCTGCATTACAACAGGTGGCCAGTGAACAGATGCCTATGCCCACTTCAGGCGTCACAACCACCCCACATGACCAGATGTATGCAGATTTACAAACATTTGCTACAGAAGTCGATCTAGCAGACTGGAATGGTTCTGGAGCACAACTAGATCCAGCTTCTGGTCTAGTGTGCTTAGAGGGGAAACCATGCATTCCCATGTCAAGTGCCCCACTGTTCATTGCACAGTACCACGGTCTAGGACATAGAGGATGGAAAACGACATGTGAAACATTATTGCAGGATTGTTACATTACAGGCTTATCTAGGTTGGTGAAAGAATATGTTTCTAGGTGCATTACATGTATAAGGAACAATCCACAGAACCCAAAGAAATCACAACACCAGCATCTAGTGTACCCAACTACACCTTTCACCCATTTACAAATAGATTTTACCCACATGCCAAAAACAGGACAGAGGCAAGAGTTTTTGTTGGTAATGGTGGATATGTTCAGCAGATGGGTGGAAGCATTTGTCACTAATAAAGAAGACGCACAGACTGTAGTCAGAATTCTTACACAGGAGATAATACCCAGATGGGGATGTCCGCTGCAGATAAATTCTGATAGTGGACCAGCCTTTGTGGCCAAGGTATGCCAAGACCTGGTAAAAGTACTTAGATTGGAAATGTCATATTCCCTATCATCCTCAAAGTTGGGGTATAGTAGAAAGGATGAACAGGACAATTAAGGATAAGTTGAGGAAGGCCACTGGAGGAACCTATACCCACTGGAAGAAGATGTTACCTGCAATTCTAGCAGAGGTAAGAATGACACCTAATAAGACTACAGGGTTATCTCCTTTTGAAATATTAATGGGAAGACCGTTCCCCACTCCTTGGGCTAGACAGCCACTTATGTTAGAAAGAGGGGACCTTGACCTGGTACAACAAGAATATGTGAGAAAACTGATTCAGACTTTAGATCAGATTGAAAGAAATGTTGCTCGCACCTCTCCTTTATCTTTTCAGGAACCAACACACCCTTTCCAAGTGGGAGATGTCGTAGTGGTCCGCCAACTCGCTAAAGACAAGAAGCAAGGCTGCCCCTTTGGACCACCTACTACGGTGATAGCGGTTACCAGAACGGCTGTTCTGGTGGAGAATTCCCAGTCCTGGATCCATGCTAGTCGAGTGAAGAAGGTGAACCAAACACCTGAGAAACACGAGATGGAAAAAGGAGGTGAAGTATGAGAGGAAAATCCTCGAAGAGCGGGTGAAGTAAGTGAAAAAGACCCTGAAGATGACATTCCTTACTGCCCCTCATGGTGCTTTGAAGATCTGGGTCCTATTGGGCACACTGACTGCTCTTTTTCCTGCCAGTATGGATCATAACTAACTGTATTTATCACCCTGAGGACTTGGGTCTAATAAAAGGTATCTGTGGTCAAGGACTAGATTTAAATGAGACCCAGATAACCAAAAGTGAAAGAAAGTCAAAAAGAAGTTTTGAAGAGAACAATCCTTTTTCAGGAAAATGTTGATGATGCAGTTTAAATCTGCTTATGCTCAAAAGTCAGGTTCTGATAAATGTTGGATATGTAGTAAGTTACATCCGAGCACATAGGAAATTCCTCTTCTGGCCGCTCCAGTCAAAATATGTTTGTTAATAAAAGGGAATGTAAGTATTGGTTTGACCAATATTACTTCTAATGCCACCATATCTTTTCCAACTGTGGGAGTCACTCAGTTCCCCGATTGGTGTTTTAGACTGGGGAATACTTCCCACAAGGGAAAGGGAATGTGCTCTCAGTCCATATTAAATATATCTGATCCTGGAAGGAGGGATGGAACTTCTTCTGTGAAACTCTGGCAAGTAAATGATAAAACCCTGAATGAAAGTTTAGAAGGGATACAAGACAATGTGGGGAAAACTGTGTTTGGAACACTTTTTTTTGTATTTCACACTTGTTGTCACCCCTGAGTTTTGCTCTGCAATACAAAAATTGCCGATCTCCTTGGGAAACAATACCTATATCTGTTGTGGTAAGATCTGTTACCCTTGGATACCGAGTAATGTCCAGGGCTGGTGCTATGTAGCCCAATTAGTGCCAATCATGGCAGCTATAGACCAGAAGGAACACCAGGTAAAAGCCAGTACATACCCAAAACACCAACTAACTCTGAGACAGAGAAGGGAAACCAAACAAGGAAAGGTAGATCTATTCTCTACAGGTGATAAGGTTTGGTCATGGTTTCCTACCTACACGGGATGGGGAATAACACTCATGAACAAAATAAATAATTACACAAACATTATTGATGATATACTGGAGAGGAACTCTAAGGACATGGGGTTGCTAAATACCGAGACCAGAGCTATTAGAGAACAGCTGGAGATGCAAGAATTAGCTATTGAAATCATGAGTGCTGCTCTGACAGGTCTGTGTGAGATGACAGAGGATTCTGAATGTTGTACTTGGATATATAATACCACAATGACTGTTCCAGATTATTATGAAATAATAAAGCAACACAGGGAACAGGAAGATGGTTTAATGGAAGAAGCTAGAGCTATAGGAAAAGATGGATGGACTCTTTTTGATTGGCTAGGATCAGGATTTGGTTCCGTCTTTTCATGGATGAAAGGTATCGCTGTAAGCATAGTCATGATATTGTTTTTTGTTTTATTTTTATATCCATGTTTTAAATGCTTATTATATTGCATTGCTAGAGCTACCAAGCCGCAAAATACAAATGAATGTTATCTGGCTATGTACAAAAAGATGAATGAGGTAAAGAATTGAGATCATGTTCATGATCTAAGAGGGGATTGAAAGGATCTAGAGAACCTCCATTGTGTTGATGTACGCCATTTTAAGTATTAAGTTAGGTTTTTGCAGATATATTAGAAGTTTAATGGAACTGTTTTAGTTTGCTGAAGGATGTATCAACAAAAGATAACATGACCCTGAAGTTTTCTTTGCCCGGCTATTTCTCAGAAAGCTAGCAAAAACAGTTTATACCAAGAAATGTATATGTCATGTTTCATGTAGTTAGCTCATGATGGAAACTTACAAGTTACAGTTTTAGAACTCGCTCCCCCCCTTATTATTTCTGTATCCTATATAATCTTAGTAATGTCTAATAAACTTTGAACATAAGCTGCCGTTATTTCCGTGTTCAAGGGGTATTCAAAGAATTCTGCTGATAAACCAGGAATCTCTCCACAGACCGGGGGTCTCTGAGGGGATAAGAAAATCATCCTTTCACTTACCTGACCTAAATCCAACAGAACACCTCTAGGATATCATGTTTTGGTCCATCCGACGCCACCAGGTTGCAACCAAACCAGATATCGTATGTACTCTCCAGCGCCTCAGGATATGCACAGCCAAAAGGGAAGCCAAGGGAACCAGGACAGCGACAACCAAAGGAAATGCTTCAGGGGTGCAGCCCTCCTCAGACGGGGAGATCAGCCACTAGATAGAGAATAAACAGGAGCGCACACACCTTGTGCATTATCCAAGGTTTATTGAAAGGAGTGAAAAATAAAACCATACTCACAGGTGAAGCATGTATCTAAAAATCATTTGCATAATGACGATGGCCACAACGGCAAGCAAGGTGTTCCAAGTGTCAGTGCGGTCAAATGGCTGACGCGTTTCGAGGATGAATCCCTTTCCTCAGAGCTCCTGACCAGCCTCTCATGCAGATGTGTAGTGGATGGATGATGGGAGTCTTGCTGGTGATATCTCATTAGGAGCCTCCCCCGATGTTGCCAGGCATGAATACAAGCACATGGGGGCCATACAGACTACTGAGGACCATTCTGAGTTGCTGCAATGACATTTCAGCACAATGGATGACAGGCGGTGCCACCTGTGAGACTCGGCATGTGAAGGTAAAATTGCCGCACTGTGAAGCTAAGCATGGAGGTCACAGCAATGTGTACTCACCCAATCAGCTGCTTTCTTCATTTAGAGGTAGGTGATCAGGGGGCGGGTCTGTGACATCATCCTCTTCTAAGCCCCTCCCATCTGACCGTGCCCATTACTCTCCATGGCATGCCGAGCAGAACTTGGTTTTCATGTGTCTGCGTTGGGCTGATTTGTGGTCACCATGGATTGAATTATTAAGTGTAAACCAGGCAGATGGCTTGTTCTGGGGATTGTCAGTGATCACATGTCCTGTTATATGGATTCAATATCCATCGTCTGACATCCTAACAGGAGTTCTGTCATTTTTCAGGATGTCAGGAAAAACATGTCCTCCGTCAGTAAATGTTCATGTTGTGTCAGTAATAAAAGTCACGGAGGGTTGGGAACCCTGCAAGGGGGGCAGAGATATGTGACTGCCTAGTCTAGCCTTTCTCAGCCAGGGTTCCTCCAAAGGGTTCTAGGGCTTCCTTGTCACTTCATTGGGCTGTATATGGAAGTGTCACCGACCAGCCGTTTCTGGATACACAGCTTTGTCATCATTGCACACACACACCATTTTGTTTTTCATTCAATACATTTTTTATTATAATTTCACTTTTAACATGATTGCAGTCATAGAATCAGGAAATAACAAAGGTAGGAATCCGATTGGTCAGGAAGATTCCTTGTCTGGAATGTGGGGGCGGAGTCATTATTATTGGTGTACAATACAATACACAACGTGTTCCATTATTATAACAAAGTATTGTAGAAAAGATCCCAACATGTGACATGGCTGAATGAATGCTGGTCATATTAGTTCATCTGTTCTCTAAGTGGGGTGGTAACTATTGGGCCAATCCCTTTTACAAACCACACATATCGCCCTTCAAAGTGAAAACAGAAACGATTTGAACAAAATCAAAGAGTAGAAATATTTTCCGGTGGATCCCCTCTACCCAGACCCCATATGTAGACATAGAACAACAAGCTGTGTTCCCTCTCGTGCCGCACTCCTCCAACCACCCAAACCCACACAGAAGCAAAGGGAAATAATGAGAGGAAAGTTCCCCCCTAGTTTGGGGTGGAGTTTTCCTTCCCTCCTGTTGGGGGATGGGAGAAGGATGGACTGAAGACAGAGAGACGCTTCGGGGTCACCACTGTTCTGTAGAGCCTTGAAATGAAGGACATCAACTTCAGAAGTTCTTGTTGTCTGTGTAAAGTTCCCCGATAACGAGATCTGGGCTCTCCCGGCTTCTAGCTCTGTAACCCGCTATATCATTATCAGGAAACGCAACTCCGACACCCAAGAAGGGCTGAAGTTGTGTCCTTCATTTCCAGGATCTACTGACCACTCTGCACCCCGACATTTACTGCACTTCATCCATGTCTTTGGGGGCCTCTCATCTCCTTATCAACTGTTTCTTCCATGATGAAGATCAGCCATGGAGTATATCTGAGGTGTATATCAGGGTGTGCTTCTTCCCCACATGAGATCTGAGATGTCCAGCAACATTCATCTAGAAGACATTTCCCACACTCAAGGCACTAATACACCTCCAAGGTTGTGTGGGATCCCTGATAAACACGAAGACAGGACTTCAGTGAGGAACATTTCCCTCACTCAGGACAGGAAACTGGCTTCTCCCCGTGTGAGATCTCTGGTGTGTGTAAAGATTGGACTTCCTTGTAAAACATTTCCTACACTCAGGACAGGAATATGCCTTCTCCCCCATGTGAGATCTCTGATGTCTGTAAAGATTGGGCTTGTCTGAAAAACATTTCCTGCACTCAGGACAGGAATATGGCTTCTCCCCTGTGTGAGATCTCTGATGTGTGTAAAGACTGGACTTCACTGAAAAACATTTCCCGCACTCAGGACAGGAATATGGTTTCTCCCCCGTGTGACATCTCTGATGTCTGTAAAGATCAGTTTTCTGTGAAAAACATTTGCCGCACTCAGAACAGGAAAGTGGCTTCTCCCCCGTGTGAGATCTCTGATGGCTGGAAAGATTGGTCTTCTGTGAAAAACATTTCCCGCACTCAGGACAGGAATATGGCTTCTCCCCCGTGTGACATGTCTGATGTGTGTAAAGATGGGACTGCTGTGAAAAACATTTCCCACACTCAGGACAGGAAAATGGCTTCTCCCCCGTGTGACATCTTTGATGTGTGGAAAGATATGACTTATTTGAAAAACATTTCCCGCACTCAGGACAGGAATATGGCTTCTCCTCCGTGTGACATCTCTGATGTCTGTAAAGATCGGATTTCTGTGAAAAACATTTCCTGCACTCAGGACAGGAAAACAGCTTCTTCCCCCTGTGACATCTTCGATGTGTGCAAAGATATGACTTATTTGAAACACATTTCCCACACTCAGGACAGGAATACGGTTTTTGCCCCGTATGCGATCTCTGATGTCTGTAAAGATTGGACCTTTGTGAAAAACATTTCCCGCACTTAGGGCAAGAATACGGCTTCTCCCCTGTGTGAGATCTTTTATGAACGTTAAGTTTGGATTTGAAATGGAACCACTTCCCGCACTCAGTACAGGAGAATCTCTCCCCTGTTGGAAGGCCGGCCCGGTCCTGCACAGTCTGAGGTTCCTCAGGATACGAGGAATCCGATGGTCCATCTACACTGGGTGGTGCCGGATGGACATTGGAGGGAGCCGGGTTTTCTCCTGGACTATATTGTGTGATGTCCTCATCTTCTACTTTCCAGTCTGGAGACAAAGTGAGACAATCCTCAGAGGTTTTCCTCATCTCCCGGCCATGGACTAAAATACAAAGACAAAGAGGATTACTAGACAGGAGCTGATTGGTTCCCCCAAACCAGGACTCCGCCCACATCAGACAGCTTGGTCTCTGAGGAGCTTACAATTCCACCCTCAAGGGAACTAGGAAATGGCTCCTCTGATCTCCTACCAGGTCATTTCTTTATTCATGGACCTTAGTCAGAGAGTGAGGAAACAACCAGAACTGTCTTTTATAGGAGGGACAGTGATGAGGGGATTATAGGACGAGGGTCCCCACCCCCTCTATCACTCATCGCCATCTTCCCAACACAAGAAGTACTGCACTTCCTTATTTACTCCATGATTTAGTCATGAAGAACAGCGGGGCTGAGCCCCACCAGAGGTCAGAGAGTGAGGATGGGGGGAGAACAACCAAGATGAAGACTGGACTGATCCTGAAGACCACCATCATTGGGGTATTGACTCCTCCCTCATTATCACTTTCACTTTCTTCCCACCACAGACAATTTTCAACTGTCAGCACTCACACACTTTGAATGACAATTACTCGTGCAAATCATGCAATGCTGTACCCATATTACATTTGTATCGTTTTTTTCACCCAATTGAGCTTTCTTTTGGTGGTATTTAATCACCGCTTGTGTGTGTGTTTTTTTTTTTTGTTTTGTTTTTTAGGTATCAACAAAAAAAAAGACTAAAAATTTTGCAAAAATTGCATTTTTCTTAGTTTTTGTAATAACATTTTACAAATAAGTAATTTTTCTTCATTCATTTTGGCCAAAATCTGTGTATATTATATAGTCTGTGAGAAAGTTATAGAGTCTACATACTATGGTACCAATCACTGAAAACTGACCAATCCTAATGTACCGACATCATTTCTTGAGGCCCTTAAAATGTCAGGACGGTACAAATCCCCCCAAATGTCCAAACAGTACAAATCCCCCCCCAAATGCCAGGACAGTACAAATCCTCTCAAATGTCAGGACGGTGCAAATCCCCCCAAAT
Source organism: Staurois parvus (assembly GCF_062004578.1). Lineage (NCBI taxonomy): Eukaryota > Metazoa > Chordata > Amphibia > Anura > Ranidae > Staurois > Staurois parvus. The sequence continues at coordinate 1,148,971 of NW_028318367.1, forward strand.
GTTAAGACAGTACAAATCCCCCCAAATGTTAAGACAGTACAAATCCCCCCGAATGTTAAGACAGTACAAATCCCCCCGAATGTTAAGACAGTACAAATCCCCCTAAATGTCAGGACGGTACAAATCCCCCTAAATGTCTGGACGGTGCAAATCCTCCCAAATGTCAGGACAGTGCAAATTCCCCCAAATGTCAGGACAGTACAAATCCCCCCAAATGTCAGTACGGTACAAATCCCCCCAAATGTCCAGACAGTACTGTGATATAAATGTACAGATTTGAGTAGCTGAAATGTGACCTGTAGCAATATGTAATCATAAATTTAGTTCAGTCCTTATCATGAAAGAAATATTCAGTCATAGACAGAGGCATATGTTCATTCATTAGCATCTGAAAAGAGACAGAGCTTCCTCAGGCTGGAAGTGGCACCTGGGTGCTAATAAGATTTTGTCAACTATATGTAATCAGACTTTGCCATCTTCCTGAAGTTTAAAAGAGAAATGCAGACGTTTCGACTTCATGACACCAGGGGGGCTCCGATCTGTCTCGGGAGCTCTAAAAGTATATACATAGATCAAAGGAGTATGTTTCATCCCTCATAAAAGCTAAAATAATAGTTGCAGAGAGATGAAAATACTTCCTTCTGATGGGGCACTCTGTGGGCTACATCGGCATATAAAAACTATATTTGTGTCTATGTAGAATGCCAGGAAAATGCAGGAAATGGTTATGTGTAGCTGGAGTGCGATAGTGGAACAGTGATTGGTACCGTCGCAATTCGACTGATGCGCTGGTGTCGGAAATTCAATCCCCGACTTGGTGATGCAAGCCGGTCTTGGTCCAATTGACTTTGGGCAGTTCAGCACGCAGAACAGCCTGTGGGCGGGTACAGGAACACCCCCCAGAGTCAATTGGCCCAGAACTCATGTCCAGGCCACGTCCATATTCCCATAAATTGAGGACTGGAGATATGGACATGGTAATTCGTATGGAGCCGGTTCTATTTGACTGACGAATTGCTGACTCTCTGACTTGCTCCAGATAAATCTTGGTAAAAGTTTTATTTCTGTCTTTTATTCCCTTTTATATTATAGTGAATAGTCATTTGTGTGTCTTCTTGTAGTTTTATTTATTTATTTCAGGTAGTTATATAGCGCCGTCAATTTATGCAGCACTTTACACATACATTGTACATTCTCATCAGTCCCTAACCCTCAAGGGGCGTACAATCTAAGGTCCATAACTCACATTCATACATACACATACTAGGGGCAATTTAGACAGGATCCAATTAACCTACCAGCATGTCTTTGGAGTGTGGGAGGAAACCGGAGCACCCGGAGGAAACCCACGCAGGCACAGGGAGAACATGCAAACTCCAGGCAGGTGGTGCCGTGGCTGGGATTCAAACCAATGAACCTAGTGCTGCCAGGCGGAAGTGCTAACCATTTAGCCACTGTGCTGCCCCACCATTTAGCCACTGTGCTGTAGTTTTTGTATTTTCTGTAACTTTTTATACTTTGTACATCACCGGAGGTCCTGCGGCCCCTGCCTGACACCCAAGGAGGGGTGCTGGGTGTGTTGTCCCTCTGGTGGAGCTCCGGCAGTTTGCGGCCTGTGAAGCCGCGGTCTTTCCTGCTGCCATGGCCGGAGCGAGGCCGAAGCGAGGCACCGCCCCCTGCCATTGGGCCCGCTCCTGGGGTGCTCTGTGTGTGGCCACCCAGCCTCCTCATTGGCTCTGGGGATCACGCCAGGCCCACACAGTCGGTAATAAGGCCTGGAGGCCCAGCGTAATGGAAGAGTGGCCCCGACAGGCCTGGAGGCCTACCCCATCTGCCCCCTTTCTATAGGGGGTGAACTGGTTGCCCCTGTGCCCCCTTCTGCGGGCCTCCATTGCGGGCCTTCTTTGCTGCCATCTGCCTGGCCTGGATGTCATGGACCCACATGCCCCACCTGTTGCTGAGATCCAGGGGCCTATGCCCGCTCTGCCTGGGACTCCATCACCCTAAAGGACCAGAAGCGAGCCTGCTTCCATGCCGCTGAACCAAGCAGATGACCCCAGCCTGGTGAAGCCTACCATCGCCCTCCACGTCGCAACCCTACTTCCACGCCGCCGAACCCAGCACATGACCCCAGCCTGGTGAGGCCTACCATCGCCCTCCACGTTGCAACCCTGCCCGGACTTGCCGAGCCCAATGGATGATCTCGATCTGGTGAGGCCTACCATCGCCCTCCACGTCGCAACCCTACTTCCATGCCACTGAACCCAGCAGATGACCCCAGCATGATGAGGCAACCCTACTTCCACACTGCCGAACCCCGCAGATGACCCCAGCCTGGTAAAGGCCTACCACCGCCCTCCACGTCGCAACCCTGCCAGGACCTGCTGAGCCCAATGGACGATCTCAACCTGGTGAGGCCTACCATCGCATACCCCGGGACAACCCTGCCCTGACCCACAGTCCATCTGACGCTTGACTACTTGTAACGGACACAAAAGATTTGATCAGTGGAAATATGGAATCATAGCCATAGCAGGTTGAGTACATTAGATTAGGTCAGGCCTTTTCATTACAAATATGTATTCAGGAACAGCCCTTTTCATTAAGGATGTATATTGAGTCCCTTGACATTAGGGAAATGATGAGGCATTACAGACAGTAGTCATCATTTAGCATCAATTAGCATTAGTTAGTCTAAAGCCAGGCCTCCTGGAGGTGACACCTTTGTGTTAATTAGATTATCACCTGCTGGGAAAACCAGTTTGGGAACTAATTACAGCAGACAGGGCAGCTGCCTGATGTGGAAAGCCCTATAGGTATAGTCATGCATTCATCAAAGGAGTATGTTTAATCTCTTATAAAGCTGGAAAATTAGTTGGAGAGATATGAACATGCTCCCTTTGTGCGGGGCATGCTGTGCGCTGCATTTGCACAAACAAATCATATTTGTGGCTTAGGGAGAATACCAGGAAAATGAAGGGAATGGTTAGGTGGCGCTGGATCACGACAGTCGAACAGTGTTTGGTACTGTCGCGATCGGACTGATTCGCTGGTGTTGGAAATCCAATCCCTGACTTGGTGTTCAGGCCAGTCTTGGCCCAATGAACTTGGGCAGGTCCACACACAGTACCTCTTGTGGGCAGGTTAGGACCACCTCCCCCAGAGTCAATTGGCCGAAGACTAATGTCCCGCCCATGTCTATATCCCAATAAATTGAACGCACGGACATTTGGACATTGGTGATCCGTACGGAGCTGGTTCGATTGACCAATGGATTGCTAATTTTCTGGCTTGCTCCAGTCGCAGAGTAAAGTGTTATTCTGTCTTTTATTCCCATTTTATAGTAATTAGTCATTTGTGTGTCTTCTTATATCTTTTGTATTTTCTGTAACTTTTTATATTTTGTACATATTTTATGCACTGCCCACTTTGGGAAATTAAATCTTAAAATTAATTAGAGAACTTCTGTGTACTTAAGTACGTGCTCATATCTTTGGAGAGATTAGATCGGAGAGACTAGATCGGAGAGATTAGATTGGAGAGATTAGATTGGGTTATATTGTATTGTATTTTAGTGCCTTTAAAATGCTCGGTCAAGCTCATTGCCAATCTGTATGCAACTGCACTGCGAGTGGGCAGATTGTATGCAGATTGCAAAGGTAACAGATCTGCCAGACAGAGATCTGTGTGTGTGTGGTGTCTCAACAGACCATTCTGCGGATAAACTGTTGGGTGGTGACAGGCTACCTTTTGTGGTGTGTCTGGTGCAGGGGGGTGTGGACAGTGGAAGGGTGATTAACGCTGGGGTTCAAGCTGTAGGTAGCTGGGGGGACCTTAGGAGGGTGTAATTACTAAACTGGTCCTCGACTCTAATCAGTGCACCAGGTTGTATGTAAGATTCCTATCTGCCAGTGTGTGGTCAGTCAGCTGGATTGGAGTGGAGTCTCCATCTACTGGTGGCCAAAGGTAGTGCGGGCTGTGAAAAGGTATCACAGCTGATCCTATATACGGTTTTTAGATATTCAAGTTAAGTCCCCTTTATCCCCTCTTGTCCTGCCTGTCACGGCCGCACGTGTGCGTCTCAGTTAGCTAGTCGCTGTAGGCGTGGCATGTGTGTGGATCCATGACAGGGTGATCTTTGACACTACCCTTGACCACAACTGGCCGAATAGAACTCTACCCATTCTGATCCTAAGCACGAGAACTCTTGTCACGGAAAGGTACAGCTACGAAATACGCCACTACATGCCGACTATCTACAACCAAGTGCCCTGAGAGACTTTCCACCTCACTTGTCCGCCAATTCGTCTACCTCCCTAAAATGCCACCTGTACTCCTCCTCCTCGTACTCTTCTCCTCCGTCCCCAAAATCTCTTCTCTCTATCCCCCCACACAACTATATATCACACCCTCACTGCTTCCTTCTCCCCTCTATGGCTCTCACCACCTTCTCCTGCTGCTCCACTCTCCCACTGCCCCGAACACCACCACTGGTAGAATCACACGCTCTTGTCATCCTGCACCCATGCCACCTTTCTTACCCTTCTTTGCCTCCTAACAGCAGGGGACCTCACTCACCCACAAGGCACCTACCTACTTCCATGAACTGCCGCAACCCCCTCAACCTAATACCGGTCCCCCTGCTCCCCAAAACCACCCCTCCATTTTCATGTGCACTCCTGAATGCCCGTCCGGTTTGCAACAAACTTACCGCCATCCACAACCTCTTTGTCTCCCACTCCCTCAACCTCCTGGCGATCACTGAAACCTGGATCTAAACCACTGACTCTACCTCCCCTGCAGCTCTCTCCTATGGAGCTCTCACCTGGACCCACTCACCCAGACCCAGCGTTCGAAAAGGTGGTGGGGTTGGTATGCTCCTGTCACCGCAGAGCACCTTCCAAGTCCTCCCAAACCCCCCTCTCTATCCTTCTCCTCCTTTGAGGCCCACTGCATTTGACTGTTGTCTCCAATCCCCCTGAGGATCGCAGTTATCTATTGCCCCCCTGGACCCGTATCCCGCTTCCTCGACGACTTCTCCACCTGGTTATCCTTCTTTTTCTCCTCTGAGCTGCCCACCATCATCCTTGGAGACTTCAACATCCCTACTAACATCAATAACCCGGCTACATCCCAACTCCTCCACCTAACCTCTTCTTTTGCACTCACACAGTGCATACACTCCCCCACCCACTCCGACGGAAACACCCTGGACCTTGTGTTCTCTCATCGCTGCACTCCCCACAACCTCACAAACACCCTTTTTCCCCTCTCTGACCACAACCTCATCACCTTCTCCATCTCCTCGTCCTCTTAAAACCTACCCCTTCAAACCATCACCAGCCAAAACTTCCGCAACCTGGACCCTACCCCCTTCCACTCTGCAGCTGACCAACTTTATGACAGTATCCTTCCCCTATCCTGCCCTAACCTGGCCACTACAGTCTATAACAACTCGCTGCCAGCCGCTCTTGACCCCTTTGCACCCCTAAACCACACGAAACATTAGACCCCAACCTCAAGCGACACCTGCTGATGCGGTCTAGTCTGTCTCCACACCTGCTGATGCGGTCTAGTCTGTCTCTACACCTGCTGATGCGGTCTAGTCTGTCTCTACACCTGCTGATGCGGTCTAGTCTGTCTCTACACCTGCTGATGCGGTCTAGTCTGTCTCTACACCTGCTGATGTGGTCTAGTCTGTCTCTACACCTGCTGATGCGGTCTAGTCTGTCTCTACACCTGCCAATGTGGTCTAGTCTGTCTCTACACCTGCTGATGTGGTCTAGTCTGTCTCTACACCTGCCAATGTGGTCTAGTCTGTCTCTACACCTGCTGATGTGGTCTAGTCTGTCTCTACACCTGCTGATGTCATCTAGTCTGTCTCTACACCTGCCAATGTGGTCCAGTCTGCCTTTGCACCAGTTGTTCTGATTCAGCCCAGGCCAGTTGAGCCTCCTTTTTCATTTCTGGGACTTTCAGTAACCGGGCCTCACCCTACTGCAACTGCTGAAACCTAAGAAGTTCCATCCAGCCTTTGGATAAACTGCCTCATTCAGCCATTTTTGGGCCCGCAACTTTTTCTTCAGGCCACTCTGCATCCAGCCTGTGTTCCAGCTTGACTTCTGTACCATGTCACCTGCTATCTAACATGATGTTACAGGTTCTCTGCTGTCCAGTTTGGCTCCATAAACTCTCTGCCTGCTAACCAACCTGACTTTGCTGATCCCCTGACCATTGCCCAGCATGATGCTCCTTTACTGGAAGCCCAGCTTGATGGTCCTTTGTCATATGCCCACCCTGATGGTCCTGTGCCAGATGCACAGCATGCTTTTAAGTGTCCATGGGTTCCTCCTCAGAGGGGGCTAATGTCAGGAACGTCTAGTCCTTCTGATAAATCACAATTAATGGTCCCATTACAGCATCCTGGTTCTAGCTATGATGCAGCTTGTCTCTGGGTGGAGACCAAACCTCATTTAAGCCAGCCAAACCTACAGTCTCATGTTAGTGATAGTGTGTGTAATACACGTTTAAGCTCCCTGTCTGTCTGTCCTGCTCTGCTGTTTGGATTCCTCTATTTATGACCTTGGATCAGATATCAATTAGTCTCTGAACTCTGCCTGTCTTTTGACCAGGGATTGGACCCTGATTACTCTGAATATTGCCTGCCTTGTCAATCAAATGTTGCCAAACACAATGCTTAAATCTTGGTGCTTCACAATTCCACATGGTATCTGTCACTTGATGAGGTGCAGTCCTCCACAGATGGGGAAATCTAGGAACTGTCAAAGACAACACACAAGAGGGTGCATTACCGTAATATCACATTTATTAAAAGATAGATCACAAATGGAATCTCACAAGCCGACCATAAAAACAGACATAGAGACAGATCTTCAGTCCCAGACAATGGGGTCCTGTCCCAAATACTGCCCAGTTGGGAAAACTGATGCATTTCGGGAGATGAACTCGGCTTGTACCTGGCCTGTCATTGAACCATTCTGCCTGTCAGCCAACCACAAGCACCTGTTGCTGTGCTCAGTTTGCACCTACCCTGGTGTGGTAGCCAGGCACTATAGCATTGTGTATCAGTCCTGGGGGCACCGAGTACCAGTAGGCCTGCCTGCCTTATGGGAAAGGGGCTGCTATAGGTAAGGACCACAGAAGCCATATAATGTCTGACCACCTGTGTTAGAGGTAAGTGTGACAAGACCTCCAAGTGTTTGTGAAATCTCCCACCACAAAATGTACTCAGCCAATCAAAGGTCAGGACTCCATTGTTTTTCTTCTCCTGCCATCAATGACCAACCCGGTCCCACACTTCATCCATGTCTTTGGGGACCTCTGATCTCCTTATGAACTGTTTCTTCCATGATGAAGATCATCCATGGAGTATATCTGAGGTGTATATCAGGGTGTGCTTCTTCCCCACATGAGAGCTGGGATGTCCAGCAACATTCATCTAGAAGACATTTCCCGCACTCAAGGCACTAATAAACCTCCAGGGCTGTGTGGGACCCCTGATGTACAGGAAGACAGGACTTCAGTGAGGAACGTTTCCCTCACTCAGTACAGAAAAGTGGCTTCTCCCCTTGTGAGATCCCAAATGTTTGTGAAGGTGGGACTTCCCGCACTCAGGACAGGAAGACGGCTTTTGACCTGTGTGAAATCTCTGATGGGTATAAAGACTGGAATTTCTTGAAAAAAAAAAAGGAAAGTGGCTTGTCCCCTGTGTGAGATCTCAGATGTCTGTTAAGACAGGACATCGGTGAAAAACATTTTCCACACTCAGAAAACGAAAACGTCCTTTCCCTCGCTGTATGAGAGCTAAGATGTATGACAAGTTCTGATTTTTCAACAAAACATTTCCAGCACTCAGAACAGTATTATGGCTTTTCACCCGTGTGCAATCTCTGATGTCTGTAAAGATTGGACTTATCTGAAAAACATTTCCCGCACTCAGGACAGGTATATGGCTTTTCCCCTGTGTGAGATCTCTGATGTGTGACAAGTTTTGCCTTTTCTACAAAACATTTCCCACACTCAGGACAGGTATATGGCTTCTCACCTGTGTGCGATCTTTGATGTCTGTGATAAAAAGATTTGTCTGAAAAACATTTCCCACACTCAGAACAGGAGTATGGTTTTTCCCCTGTATGAAGCCTTTGATGTGTGACAAGATGTGATTTTTGTATAAAACATTTCCTGCATTCAGAACAGGAATATGGCTTCTCTCCTTTGTGAGATTCTTTATGCCTAATAACATTGAACATAGAATGGAAACACTTCCCACACTCAGTACAGATATATGGCTTCTCACCTGTGTGAAGCCTCATATGCTTTTGAAGATTAGACTTTTGTGAAAAACATTTCCCACACTCAGGACAGGAATACGGCTTTTCCCCCGTGTGAGATCTTTTATGCTCATTAAGATGGAATTTAGAAGGGAATCCCTTCCCACACTCAGGACAGGAAAACCTCTTGTCTGTTGGAAGGCCGGCCCAGTCCCTCACAGTCTGAGGATACGAGGAATCCGATGGTCCATCTACACTGGGTGGTGCCGGATGGACATTGGAGGGAGCCGGGTTTTCTCCTGGACTATACTGTGTGATATCCTCATCTTCTACTTTCCAGTCTGGAGACAAAGTGAGACAATCCTCTGAGGTTTTCCTCATCTCCCGGCCATGGACTAAAATACAAAGACAAAGAGGATTACTAGACAGGAGCTGATTGGTTCCCCCAAACCAGGACTCCACCCACATCAGGCAGCTTGGTCTCTGAGGAGCTTACAATTCCACCCTCAAGGGAACTAGGAAATGGCTCCTCTGATCTCCTACCAGGTCATTTCTTTATTCATGGACCTTAGTCAGAGAGTGAGGAAACAACCAGAACTGTCTTTTATAGGGGGGACAGTGATGAGGGGATTATAGGACGAGGGTCCCCACCCCCTCTATCACTCATCACCATCTTCCCAACACAAGAAGTACTGCACTTCCTTATTTACTCCATGATTTAGTCATGAAGAACAGCGGGGCTGAGCCCCACCAGAGGTCAGAGAGTGAGGATGGGGGGAGAACAACCAAGATGAAGACTGGACTGATCCTGAAGATAAACAGCATTGGGTTATACAGTGTAAGGGTCAGGACTCATAATATTGGTATTCAGTAATCAGCAGAGACTTGAATGTTTACTGTAGACAAGTTGCAGAGATCCCACACCGCTGCCTCCCATCTCCTGAGACTGCACTCAGTGACTTGGGTCTGAGACACTACAGACATATCCCTCCACCCGGCACAGCCAGCAGACCACAGAGCAAGGAACCCTGGGAGAATTGCTCTATCGGAGATTTCACCAGGGCATGAGGAAGAGGACCCACAGAGCAGGTCCCAGATAACTCAAAATCTATGGTGAAATGAACATTTTGCTGCCAGCTGAACCCCAGAACCTCCATAAATCCAGTCTAGAGACATAAATTGTGTCTGCAGCACAGAGAAGGAAGATTATCCGAGAGAAATCCAGAAATACAGGACGGGGAACACAGCTCAGGAAAGTGACCAGGGGATTACAGGCTGATATCACCCAGTCCCCGCCCTACTCTGGACCAATCAGTGAGCAGTATGGGTGGAGGAATGGATTTAGTGTTCATGACCCACCTGTGCTGATCTCTGTAGGAGTGTCCTCCTCTATAAATGTCCCCGTTATTCCATCCTCCTCCATAGACTGCTGATCATCCCTCACATACGCCTCTTCTTCTTCTGCTTTCACCTCAAATTCTATATCGATTGGATCTCCACTCTAAATCAAGGAAATGAGAGAAAATATCATCTGTAAAATGTAAGATTTATGATTGTGACTAGAGATGAGCGAATCGAAGTAGGCGAAGTGGAATTCGTTTCGAATATTGGAAAAATTTCGATTCACGCCGAATCCGAAAATTACCATACTTCGGATGCGCGAATCGAAATTTTTCTTAAAATGGCGGCGACATGTGCGGCGACGGAGCGGGAATGTCTGGGAAGGCGCGCAGACAAGGCGCGCTGACCCATAATGCATTTATTAATGACATGTGATCGCATTAGCCAATCAGCAGCCAGCCAGCCAGCACTGTGTAATGGTCGAGCTATAAATGGCGGCCATTTTAGAATTCTCCATTTGCCTCCAGTCATTCAAGAGAGGCAGACCGCTCTGTATTAGGGACAGAGTTAGGGCCACAGAAACGTTACTCGGACACAGAATTGTTACTGAGGGCCACAGAACCGTTACTTAGGGCCACAGAATTGTTACTCAGGGACACAGAATTGTTACTCCAGGACACAGAATTGTTACTCAGGGACACAGAATTGTTACTCAGGGACACAGAATTGTTACTCAGGGACACAGAATTGTTACTCAGGGACACAGAATTGTTACTCAGGGCCACAGAACCGTTACTTAGGGCTACAGAATTGTTACTCAGGGACAGACACAGAATTGTTACTGAGGGACACAGAATTGTTACTGAGGGCCACAGAACCGTTACTTAGGGCCACAGAATTGTTACTCAGGGACACAGAATTGTTACTGAGGGCCACAGAACCGTTACTTAGGGCCACAGAATTGTTACTCAGGGACAGACACAGAATTGTTACTCAGGGACACAGAATTGTTACTGAGGGCCACAGAACCGTTACTTAGGGCCACAGAAACGTTACTCAGGGACACAGAATTGTTACTGAGGGCCACAGAACCGTTACTTAGGGCCACAGAACCGTTACTCAGGGACACAGAATTGTTACTGAGGGCCACAGAACCGTTACTTAGGGCCACAGAAACGTTACTTAGGGACACAGAATTGTTACTCAGGGACAGACACAGAATTGTTACTGAGGGATACAGAATTGTTACTGAGGGCCACAGAACCGTTACTTAGGGCCACGGAAACGTTACTCGGACACAGAATTGTTACTGAGGGCCACAGAACCGTTACTTAGGGCCACAGAAACTTTACTTAGGGACACAGAATTGTTACTCAGGGACAGACACAGAATTGTTACTGAGGGACACAGAACCGTTACTGAGGGCCACAGAACCGTTACTTAGGGCCACAGAATTGTTACTCAGGGACAGACACAGAATTGTTACTCAGGGACACAGAATTTTTACTGAGGGCCACAGAACCGTTACTTAGGGCCACAGAAACGTTACTCAGGGACACAGAACCGTTACTGAGGGCCACAGAACCGTTACTGAGGGCCACAGAACCGTTACTTAGGGCCACAGAAACTTTACTTAGGGACACAGAATTGTTACTCAGGGACAGACACAGAATTGTTACTGAGGGACACAGAATTGTTACTGAGGGCCACAGAACCGTTACTTAGGGCCACAGAAACGTTACTTAGGGCCACAGAATTGTTACTCAGGGACAGACACAGAATTGTTACTGAGGGACACAGAACCGTTACTTAGGGCCACAGAAACGTTACTCAGGGACACAGAATTGTTACTGAGGGCCACAGAACCGTTACTTAGGGCCACAGAAACGTTACTTAGGGCCACAGAAACGTTACTTAGGGCCACAGAATTGTTACTCAGGGACAGACACAGAATTGTTACTGAGGGACACAGAATTGTTACTGAGGGCCACAGAACCGTTACTTGGGGCCACAGAATTGTTACTCAGGGACACAGAATTGTTACTGAGGGCCACAGAACCGTTACTTAGGGCCACAGAATTGTTACTCAGGGACAGACACAGAATTGTTACTGAGGGACACAGAACCGTTACTTAGGGCCACAGAAACGTTACTCAGGGACACAGAATTGTTACTGAGGGCCACAGAACCGTTACTTAGGGCCACAGAAACGTTACTCAGGGACACAGAATTGTTACTGAGGGCCACAGAACCGTTACTTAGGGCCACAGAAACGTTACTTAGGGACACAGAATTGTTACTCAGGGACAGACACAGAATTGTTACTCAGGGACAGACAGAATTGTTACTGAGGGACACAGAATTGTTACTGAGGGACACAGAACCGTTACTTAGGGCCACAGAAACTTTACTTAGGGACACAGAATTGTTACTCAGGGACAGACACAGAATTGTTACTGAGGGACACAGAATTGTTACTGAGGGCCACAGAACCGTTACTTAGGGCCACAGAATTGTTACTCAGGGACAGACACAGAATTGTTACTCAGGGACACAGAATTGTTACTCAGGGACACAGAATTGTTACTCAGGGCCACAGAACCGTTACTTAGGGACACAGAATTGTTACTGAGGGCCACAGAACCGTTACTTAGGGCCACAGAAAAGTTACTTAGGGCCACAGAATTGTTACTCAGGGACAGACACAGAATCGTTACTGAGGGACACAGAACCGTTACTTAGGGCCACAGAAACGTTACTCAGGGACACAGAATTGTTACTGAGGGCCACAGAACTGTTACTTAGGGCCACAGAACCGTTACTTAGGGCCACAGAATTGTTACTCAGGGACAGACACAGAATTGTTACTGAGGGACACAGAACCGTTACTTAGGGCCACAGAATTGTTACTCAGGGACACAGAATTGTTACTGAGGGCCACAGAACCGTTACTTAGGGCCACAGAATTGTTACTCAGGGACAGACACAGAATTGTTACTCAGGGACACAGAATTGTTACTGAGGGCCACAGAACCGTTACTTAGGGCCACAGAAACGTTACTCAGGGACACAGAATTGTTACTGAGGGCCACAGAACTGTTACTTAGGGCCACAGAAACGTTACTCGGACACAGAATTGTTACTGAGGGCCACAGAACCGTTACTTAGGGCCACAGAAACTTTACTTAGGGACACAGAATTGTTACTCAGGGACAGACACAGAATTGTTACTGAGGGACACAGAATTGTTACTGAGGGCCACAGAACCGTTACTTAGGGCCACAGAATTGTTACTCAGGGAAAGACACAGAATTGTTACTGAGGGACACAGAATTGTTACTGAGGGCCACAGAACCATTACTTAGGGCCACAGAAACGTTACTCAGGGACACAGAATTGTTACTGAGGGCCACAGAACCATTACTTAGGGCCACAGAAACGTTACTTAGGGCCACAGAATTGTTACTCAGGGACAGACACAGAATTGTTACTGAGGGACACAGAATTGTTACTGAGGGCCACAGAACCGTTACTTAGGGCCACAGAAACGTTACTCAGGGACACAGAATTGTTACTGAGGGCCACAGAACCGTTACTTAGGGCCACAGAAACGTTACTTAGGGCCACAGAATTGTTACTCAGGGACAGACACAGAATTGTTACTCAGGGACACAGAATTGTTACTGAGGGCCACAGAATTGTTACTCAGGGACAGACACAGAATTGTTACTCAGGGACACAGAATTGTTACTGAGGGCCACAAAACCGTTACTTAGGGCCACAGAAACGTTACTCAGGGACACAGAATTGTTACTGAGGGCCACAGAACCGTTACTTAGGGCCACAGAAACGTTACTCAGGGACACAGAATTGTTACTGAGGGCCACAGAACCATTACTTAGGGCCACAGAAACGTTACTCGGACACAGAATTGTTACTGAGGGCCACAGAACCGTTACTTAGGGACACAGAATTGTTACTCAGGGACAGACACATAATTGTTACTGAGGGACACAGAATTGTTACTGAGGGCCACAGAACCGTTACTTAGGGCCACAGAAACGTTACTCAGGGACACAGAATTGTTACTGAGGGCCACAGAACCGTTACTTAGGGCCACAGAAACGTTACTTAGGGCCACAGAATTGTTACTCAGGGACAGACACAGAATTGTTACTCCGGGACACAGAATTGTTACTGAGGGCCACAGAACCGTTACTTAGGGCCACAGAATTGTTACTCAGTGACAGACACAGAATTGTTACTCAGGGACACAGAATTGTTACTGAGGGACACAGAATTGTTACTGAGGGCCACAGAACCGTTACTTAGGGCCACAGAAACGTTACTCGGACACATAATTGTTACTGAGGGCCACAGAACCGTTACTTAGGGCCACAGAAACTTTACTTAGGGACACAGAATTGTTACTCAGGGACAGACACAGAATTGTTACTGAGGGACACAGAATTGTTACTGAGGGCCACAGAACCGTTACTTAGGGCCACAGAACCGTTACTCGGACACAGAATTGTTACTGAGGGCCACAGAACCGTTACTTAGGGCCACAGAAACGTTACTTAGGGACACAGAATTGTTACTCATGGACAGACACAGAATTGTTACTCAGGGACAGACACAGAATTGTTACTGAGGGACACAGAATTGTTACTGGAGGGCCACAGAACCGTTACTTAGGGCCACAGAAACGTTACTCGGACACAGAATTGTTACTGAGGGCCACAGAACCGTTACTTTGGGCCACAGAAACGTTACTTAGGGACACAGAATTGTTACTCAGGGACAGACACAGAATTGTTACTCAGGGCCACAGAATTGTTACTGAGGGCACAGAACCGTTAGGGCCACAGAAACGTTACTTAGGGCCACAGAATTGTTACTCAGGGACAGACACAGAATTGTTACTGAGGGACACATAATTGTTACTGAGGGACACAGAACCGTTACTTAGGGCCACAGAAACGTTACTCAGGGACACAGAATTGTTACTGAGGGCCACAGAACCGTTACTTAGGGCCACAGAAACTTTACTCAGGGACACAAAATTGTTACTCAGGGACAGACACTGAATTGTTACTCAGGGACACAGAATTGTTACTGAGGGCCACAAAACCGTTACTTAGGGCCACAGAAACGTTACTCAGGGACACAGAATTGTTACTGAGGGCCACAGAACCGTTACTTAGGGCCACAGAAACGTTACTCAGGGACACAGAATTGTTACTGAGGGCCACAGAACCGTTACTTAGGGCCACAGAAACGTTACTCGGACACAGAATTGTTACTGAGGGCCACAGAACCGTTACTTAGGGACACAGAATTGTTACTCAGGGACAGACACATAATTGTTACTGAGGGACACAGAATTGTTACTGAGGGCCACAGAACCGTAACTTAGGGCCACAGAAACGTTACTCAGGGACACAGAATTGTTACTGAGGGCCACAGAACCGTTACTTAGGGCCACAGAAACGTTACTTAGGGCCACAGAATTGTTACTCAGGGACAGACACAGAATTGTTACTCCGGGACACAGAATTGTTACTGAGGGCCACAGAACCGTTACTTAGGGCCACAGAATTGTTACTCAGTGACGGACACAGAATTGTTACTCAGGGACACAGAATTGTTACTGAGGGACACAGAATTGTTACTGAGGGCCACAGAACCGTTACTTAGGGCCACAGAAACGTTACTCGGACACATAATTGTTACTGAGGGCCACAGAACCGTTACTTAGGGCCACAGAAACTTTACTTAGGGACACAGAATTGTTACTCAGGGACAGACACAGAATTGTTACTGAGGGACACAGAATTGTTACTGAGGGCCACAGAACCGTTACTTAGGGCCACAGAAACGTTACTCGGACACAGAATTGTTACTGAGGGCCACAGAACCGTTACTTCGGGCCACAGAAACGTTACTTAGGGACACAGAATTGTTACTCAGGGACAGACACAGAATTGTTACTCAGGGCCACAGAATTGTTACTGAGGGCACAGAACCGTTAGGGCCACAGAAACGTTACTTAGGGCCACAGAATTGTTACTCAGGGACAGACACAGAATTGTTACTGAGGGACACAGAATTGTTACTGAGGGACACAGAACCGTTACTTAGGGCCACAGAAACGTTACTCAGGGACACAGAATTGTTACTGAGGGCCACAGAACCGTTACTTAGGGCCACAGAAACGTTACTTAGGGACACAGAATTGTTACTCAGGGACAGACACTGAATTGTTACTCAGGGACACAGAATTGTTACTGAGGGACACAGAATTGTTACTCAGGGCCACAGAATTGTTACTCAGGGACAGACACAGAATTGTTACTCAGGGACACAGAATCGTTGAATTAAAGAGTATGTCAGACAACATGCAGAGGAGTGGCAGAGGAGGCAATGTTTTAGGAGCGAGCAGACGTGGCAGCAGAGGAAGGGGTCGAGGCAGCACTAGTCGCAGCCAGAGGCCAGTGCTCCCGGTGTCATCCAGCGGTCGTGTCTCCACCGACAACCCTGCCGTCATCGATTGGTTGGCTCGGTCGTCTTCCTCTTCCCAGGTCACCTCTGACACTTACAGCCAACGGTCGGTGGGTACGTCAGACACAACCGTTAGTTGGCATGGCCCGGGAGCAAGCCCACTGAAATCACATGTCCTCTACCTGCCCCTGTCCTTTGCTGTTCCCTCACCAAGCGAAGTATCGCATGCTGTGGGCTCAGCCCCACTGTACAGTGAGGAAGAGCTAACAGAGGGCGGTCAGGAACGGGGGGAGACATCGGCCTTTTCAGCAGCCAGGCGAAGAAGTACTGGCGAGGAGAGTGGCTCGGTAGCCGGTCTAGAGACAGGTCTGTCTCCTGACCCAGACGCAGCCGAGGGGGCTAGTAGTGAGGCGGAGACCCTACTTGATGATGAGGAGGTTGATCGCACTTGGCAGCCTCGTCGTCATCAGGCAATTTCTTCCGCATCATCAGGAGAAGAGGGTGCCAGCTTGGCAGCGAGCGAAACAGTTGGTGGGTTGCCCAGGAGGCAGCAGGGTCGCAGCAGTGTCAGTGGAGCCAAACGGCCACGGAGTAGAGCACCAGCTCCACTGCAGCCTACCACCACGGCCAGTAGTGGTGCCGGTGTGCACGGAGGAAGTAGCAGTCAGCCAGTGAGGAGTAGCGGGGGCAAAGTTTCCTACTCGGCGGTGTGACAATTTTTTGTCAAGCCGCCCGAGGAAGTAAACGTAGCCGTATGTCGACTATGTGGCCAGAAAGTCAAGCGTGGCCAGGGGGCCCATGTTGGGACTACAGCGTTGCGTCAGCATATGCAGCGTCGCCATTTGGTGGCCTGGGAAAACCGTGATAAAGATACGGCGGTTCTGCCTGACCCAGCCCCCGCTCCATCACCCGCTCTGTTACTTGCTCCGTCACCCGACGTCAATCGCCCTCTATCAGCCAGTCAAGGCTCCAACACCTCTGCTGAGGGGAGTTGTCGCTCGTTGGCATCTTCCGCTCGTTCAGATGCTCCTTCTCCTGCTACTCCTCTTCACGGATTCCGTCAGCAGTCTTTCTTGGAATCCGTTTCCAAGAGACAACAGTTTGCGAGCACGCACCCGACGGTGCAAAAGCTGAACGTCCTCCTGTCCAAGTTGCTGGTGCTGCAGTCCCTCCCTTTCCAAGTGGTGGACTCAGCACCTTTCCGAGAAATGATGGCTTGTGCCGCGCCACGGTGGAGAGTGCCAAGCCGGCATTTCTTCGCCAAAAAGGCAGTGCCAGCCCTGCATTCACATGTAGAAGAGATGGTGGGCCAGTCTTTGAGCATGTCGGTCTCTGCCAAAGTGCACGGCAGCGCCGACGTATGGAGCTGTAACTACGGTCAGGGACAGTACATGTCATTTACGGCCCACTGGGTGAACGTGGTGCCGGCACAGCCGCACCAGCAACTTGGACAGGTCACGACGCTTTTGCCTCCACGTTTGCACGTCCTTGGTCCAGCAAACATGTCCGCCTCTACCACCTCTTCTTCCGCCGTGTCCTCAGCCGCCACCCCCGTGCCAAGTCCCATTACCCGACCGGCATATCACATGTGCAGGGCGCAACGGTGTCACGCTGTGCTGCACCTGGTATGCCTTGGCGAACGTAGTCACACAGGGGAGGAACTTCTGAGTGTAATGAACAGAGAAATCGACAGATGGCTGTCTCCGCGCAAACTGAAAATCGGAACCATGTTGACCGACAACGGAAAGAACATGGTGTCTGCTCTGCGTCAAGGAAGGTTGCGCCATGCATGGCTCACGTGTTCAATCTGGTTGTCAAGCGGTTCCTAAAATCCACCATCCCACTGCAAGACATCCTTAAAATGTCACGTAAACTTTGCATGCATTTCAGCCATTCCTACAGCGCAAAGCACACCCTCCTTCAGCTGCAGCGGCAGAACGGAATTCCACAGCATCGCCTGATCTGCGACGTTGCAACAAGGTGGAATTCAACCCTACACATGTTAGACCGCCTTTACGAACAGCGAAAGGCCATCACCGATTTCCTGATGTTACAAGCGGATAAAGGTACTCCCCTGTGTAACTTCGATGTCAGCCATTGGCAGCTCATGCGTGACACCTGCCGCTTGCTCAGGCCCTTTGAGGAGGCCACGCTATTCGTGAGTCGGCAGGACTATGGGATGAACGACGTCATTCCTCTGTTGCACGTCCTGGAACAAATGCTGTTAACAATGGCTGGTCAGGGTGCGGTAGACGTGGCGCACAGATCTCAACGCCACATGACCCCTGTGGGGGCAGGACAGGAAGAAGAGGAGGAGGTAGAGGAGTACATTTGTGCTCAGGAATTATTGAGTGAAATGGGTGGTTTTTCCACTCAGCGGACAGGAGTGGAGGAGCAGGAGCATCTGGTAGAGGAGGAGGAGGAGGAGACAGAGGACCCAGACGCACCGTGGCAGTATGCTGTGGAGATGGAGGCAGGGAGTCCCTCGCATTCCTTGGCACAAATGGCCCATAGCATGCTCGGTTGCTTGCGTAGCGACAGCCGAATAATAACCATCAGACAGAGGGATGACTTTTGGCTGTCCACCTTGTTGGACCCTCGCTACCGTTCCAAAATGGTGGCCTTTTTCACACCTGCTGAGAGGGAGGCCAAAATAACGTACTATAAAAACCACCTATGTAGTCAGTTGGTCTCTGCCTTTCTGCGCCAACGTCCATCCTCAGACACTGTGGGCCCTGTGCGCTCGCGTTCCGCTGCCATGGCAGCAGGGGAGGGGTGGGGTGGTAGGAGCAGTGGCAGCTCCACCAGCAGCGGCTGCCTCAGTCTGCAGTCGATGATGAGTAGCTTTCTTCACCAGCGCAGTGAGGAAACTACTAACCAGCCGCAGCAGCAGCAGCAGCAGCAGCAGCATCAGGTGGACCTGGAGCAGGAGCTCAAACAACAGGCTTGGGCCTACTTGGACAGCACCCTGCCAACCGAGGTAGACAATCCCCTTGACTACTGGGCAACGAAACTTGACCTTTGGCCCCAACTAGCTGAATTTGCCCTTGAAAGGCTGTCATGCCCGGCCAGTAGCGTGGCATCGGAGCGCGTGTTTAGTGCGGCAGGAGGTATTGTAACTCCGCGGAGGACACGACTGTCCACCCAAAGTGTGGAGAGACTCACATTTGTGAAAATGAATCAGGCGTGGATTAGTCTGGATTTCAAACCACCAGTTCCTGACACAACTGACTAAATCCGCCATGAATCATGCCCCAAACATGTGCCACTTTCAGGTCTCCGCACACTGCTGCTGGGTTCCATTTTGTCATAGGGTGCTGGCAGATTACGGGCCTCCCATAGCTGCTGCCAGGCCCCTAATCTGCCATGGGCCCCTGTACCGCCTCCTCACGCTGCTGCAAGGTCCACAGTGTCTCATGGGTCCCTGTACCGCCTCCCATTGCTGCTGCCAGGCCCCTAATCTGCCATGGGCCCCCGTACCGCCTCCTCATGCTGCTGCCAGGTCCACAGTGTGTCATGCCATGTGCCACTTTCAGGTCTCCTCACACTGCTGGTGTGTTTCATTTTGTCATAGGATGCTGGCAGATTACGGGCCTCACATTGCTGCGGCCAGGCCCCTAATCTGCCATGGGCCCCTGTACCGCCTCCTCACGCTGCTGCAAGGTCCACAGTGTGTCATGCCATGTGCCACTTTCAGGTCTCCTCACACTGCTGGTGTGTTTCATTTTGTCATAGGGTGCTGGCAGATTACAGGCCTCCCATAGGTGCTGCCAGGCCCCAAATCTGCCATGGGACCCCGGACCGCCTCGTCACGCTGCTGCTGGGTCCACAGTGTGTCATGGGTCCCTGTACGGCCTCCCATTGCTCCCACTCTGCCATGTGCCACTTTCAGGTCTCCTCACACTCCTGCTGGTTTCCATTTTGTCATAGGTTGCTGGCAGATTACAGGCCTCCCATAGGTGCTGCCAGGCCCCAAATCTGCCATGGGCCCCCGGACCGCCTCGTCACGCTGCTGCTGGGTCCACAGTGTGTCATGGGTCCCTGTACGGCCTCCCATTGCTCCCACTCTGCCATGTGCCACTTTCAGGTCTCCTCACACTCCTGCTGGTTTCCATTTTGTCATAGGTTGCTGGCAGATTACAGGCCTCCCATAGGTGCTGCCAGGCCCCAAATCTGCCATGGGCCCCCGGACCGCCTCGTCACGCTGCTGCTGGGTCCACAGTGTGTCATGGGTCCCTGTACGGCCTCCCATTGCTCGCCATGTGCCACTTTCAGGTCTCCTCACACTCCTGCTGGTTTCCATTTTGTCATAGGTTGCTGGCAGATTACAGGCCTCCCATAGGTGCTGCCAGGCCCCAAATCTGCCATGGGCCCCCGGACCGCCTCGTCACGCTGCTGCTGGGTCCACAGTGTGTCATGGGTCCCTGTACGGCCTCCCATTGCTCGCCATGTGCCACTTTCAGGTCTCCTCACACTCCTGCTGGTTTCCATTTTGTCATAGGTTGCTGGCAGATTATAGGCCTCCCATAGGTGCTGCCAGGCCCCAAATCTGCCATGGGCCCCCGGACCGCCTCGTCACGCTGCTGCTGGGTCCACAGTGTGTCATGGGTCCCTGTACGGCCTCCCATTGCTCCCACTCTGCCATGTGCCACTTTCAGGTCTCCTCACACTCCTGCTGGTTTCCATTTTGTCATAGGTTGCTGGCAGATTACAGGCCTCCCATAGGTGCTGCCAGGCCCCAAATCTGCCATGGGCCCCCGGACCGCCTCGTCACGCTGCTGCTGGGTCCACAGTGTGTCATGGGTCCCTGTACGGCCTCCCATTGCTCCCACTCTGCCATGTGCCACTTTCAGGTCTCCTCACACTCCTGCTGGTTTCCATTTTGTCATAGGTTGCTGGCAGATTACAGGCCTCCCATAGGTGCTGCCAGGCCCCAGATCTGCCATGGGCCCCCGGACCGCCTCGTCACGCTGCTGCTGGGTCCACAGTGTGTCATGGGTCCCTGTACGGCCTCCCATTGCTCCCACTCTGCCATGTGCCACTTTCAGGTCTCCTCACACTCCTGCTGGTTTCCATTTTGTCATAGGTTGCTGGCAGATTACAGGCCTCCCATAGGTGCTGCCAGGCCCCAAATCTGCCATGGGCCCCCGGACCGCCTCGTCACGCTGCTGCTGGGTCCACAGTGTGTCATGGGTCCCTGTACGGCCTCCCATTGCTCCCACTCTGCCATGTGCCACTTTCAGGTCTCCTCACACTCCTGCTGGTTTCCATTTTGTCATAGGTTGCTGGCAGATTACAGGCCTCCCATAGGTGCTGCCAGGCCCCAAATCTGCCATGGGCCCCCGGACCGCCTCGTCACGCTGCTGCTGGGTCCACAGTGTGTCATGGGTCCCTGTACGGCCTCCCATTGCTCCCACTCTGCCATGTGCCACTTTCAGGTCTCCTCACACTCCTGCTGGTTTCCATTTTGTCATAGGTTGCTGGCAGATTACAGGCCTCCCATAGGTGCTGCCAGGCCCCAAATCTGCCATGGGCCCCCGGACCGCCTCGTCACGCTGCTGCTGGGTCCACAGTGTGTCATGGGTCCCTGTACGGCCTCCCATTGCTCCCACTCTGCCATGTGCCACTTTCAGGTCTCCTCACACTCCTGCTGGTTTCCATTTTGTCATAGGGTGCTGTATGGCCTCCCATTGCTGCTGCCTCCACCGCCACACTGTGGCTCCAAACACTGGTTTTGGCCCCGTGACTGGCCAAATGAGTGAAATGTGCGGTGATTCTAAGATCGACGGCACTCATCTGCATGTCATACTGACTGACAGTATTATTTCTCTTCCCCAGCAGACTCCAAGGGCATTTAAATTAAAGGTACAGTGTTCTGCACTAATATAAAGTCTCTCTGAAGCCTAGAAACACCCTTTTTTAAGTTAAATTCACAGCGAATATATTCGACTCGAATCGAATATTTTCCACGAATTCGCCGAATCAGTCGAATCGAATTTTTGAATACTTCGCTCATCTCTAATTGTGACATCACATAAAAAATCCTCAGTGTCTCTACAAGTCCATGTTAGATTGTAAGCTTGAAAGAGCAGGGCCCTTGAACCCCTCGTGTTTTGTTTTGTTACAGCATTGTCTCATGTACTATCCCCCACTATAATGTACAGCGCTGAGCAAACCAATTAGTGCTATATAAATACTGTATAATAATAATAATAATAATAATGTTCTAGATGCTCCATCCCACCAACCTTGTAATGGGGAGGGATGGTGTGACCTTCCTGTGTGGAATCCCGGGAATACAGAGGACGGGGACATCTCTCTGGTGGGTTCCTGGTATTAGGTGGCTCCATCATATCCTTGTGTCCTTCTGAAAACTCCTCCATCACTCCATACTCCTCATCCTCCTCTTTATACTCTTCTTTAACATCAATATTATCATCCCCGAGGATTCCACTCTGAAAGATATAATAAAACATTCCTTGTAACAAACATGCTGTGTATAAATCACAACTACCAATAATTGTCATCATCTACCTGATGATGGTGAGGGGTGGTGTGACCTTCCTGTGTGGAATCCCGGGAATACAGAGGACGGGGACATCTCTCTGGTGGGTTCCCATGACTGGATCCATCTGTAGGAAACACACACACTGACTGAATCCATTGTTTCTATGTGTTTATCAGATGATGGGGGATCTAGGTGGATCCTCCGTACTGCTCTCTCCTTTACAATAAAGTCTCCTCTTACCCGGTGATGTGAGGGGCGGCTGATTGTCCATCATGACGTCCTTGTAGAGATCCTTGTGTCCTTCTAAATACTCCCACTCCTCCATGGAGAAATAGACAGTGACACCCTGACACCTTATAGGAACCTGACACACACAATGATACAGTCACCATCCAGACACATCCCTTGTCTGTTACTGGAGAATGTCCCAGAATTCCCGGCACCGCTCACCTCTCCTGTCAGCAGCTCAGTGATCTCTCTGGTGACTTCTAGAATCTTCTTCTTCTTTCTCTCTTCTATCAGGGAGGGAGGTGGAGGCAATGTGATGTCATATGATCTCCAGACTTCACAGGAGGAAAACTCTACATCTGAACATAAATAGTCACATCAAATGATATTCCCAGAATCCTCCTCACCTCTCCATTCAGGTCTCCATTTTATTAAAGCCCCACTTCAGGCTGAGGTATAATTCCCCCCACAGGACCCCCACACTACGCAGGGTATAGGCGTGTTGCAGCATTCTGATGTCATTACATACAACGCAGGACCAACAGTCCCAGTTTACATGTGAGGATACCAAGGGACCCCCACATCCTAAGAGCATCACAGAAAAATCAGATGGAGAAACATTGGGAGGAGGAGCTGTGAGGTCAGTGTGATGTCATAGGATTTTCTGACTCTGGATGGAGGGACATTGGGGGGAGGAGCTGTGAGGTCAGTGTGATGTCATAGGATTCTCTGACTCTGGATGGAGGGACATTGGGAGGAGGAGCTGTGAGGTCAGTGTGATATCAGAGGATTCTCTGACTCTGGATGGAGGGACATTGGGAGGAGGAGCTGTGAGGTCAGTGTGATGTCATAGGACATATAGACTCTGGATGGAGGGACATTTGGATGGGGAGATTTGAGGGGTCCGCGATATGAGGCTCCCATGTAAACCAAATCCTTGTTCCTGGGTGCGTCCTACCTCTCCTAAACTGAAGAGTGAACTTTGACCTTTACCATCCAGAAACCTGTCCGGAATCTGTGGAAGTAAGCTGTCATGTGATCAGGTGACATGCGGAGGAACGGAGTGTAAATAGCAGACAATAGTCTCCATCATGAAGGAGATGAGGGGGAGGGGAGGAAGTCACTGAAGGTGACCATAGATCCATGGAAATTCAGCTGGTTCAGCAGGGATCGCTCACATTTCCATCCATGTGTGGCCCCTGCCGGATAAAAGCCACTCCCCCAGCGGCTGCAGCCAATAGCTTCAGTGCTGATCCGTGTATTCTGACAGCGGAGGAGTCCCCCATTGTCAGAATACAAGAGTGCAGCGGGGAGGATTCCCCCATCCACCTCCAATGTGTGGATGGGGGAATCGCTTCAGTTTTTATGCTCATCCCGCTGGCTGAACGATAAAACTGAACCATGTAGGCCAGCTTTGGGAGCAAATATATTATCATCAACTCCTCCCCCTGAAGGGGTTCATCTACATATTACCTCCTCTGCCGCCAGATCCAGGAATGTCTCCTCTCTACTTCCTTATTCATGGAACTTCCTGTCTGGGTAGAAGTCAGAGGACAGACATGACGGGGGGTTACTGGGTGTAAATAGAAAATAACATCTTATTACCTCCTCTGCTGCTACTTCCACCAAGGTCTCCTCTGTACTTCCTGCCTGTACCTAACATCACTTCCTGTCTGTGTCTGACATCACTTCCTATCTGTACCTGACATCACTTCCTGTCTGTCTTCCATAGAGACTTCCGTTCTGGGTAGAAGTGAGATCCCCACCTTGTGGAGCTCAGAGGAACTGCAGCCCCGAGAAGCGTCTGGTAGTGTGACCCCGGCCTTGTGCTGGGTGTGTATGGACTGTAGATCCTTATAGAGGGGTCACCTCCACTCCCACCAAGGGGGACAGAAATATATGACTGCTCGGGGGACACATCTTGGCTCCATTGATTTTGCAGTAAATGTGATTGCATTAGTCCCGTTGATTTTCGTATTTCCATGTAATAAAAGGTGTCACACGATGTCGGGTTCCCCTTTCTCTCCTCCCTGAGTGTGTATTTAGAGGCGGAGCTCCTGCTGGAATGGCGGTTGGAGGCGGAGTCTAGGAGGGAGACTGACAGAACCCCCAGCAGACTTGCAGGAGTGAGCGAGGAGGATCCGGTTCCTTTATGTCAAGGTCCTACCTTTTCCCTGAGGTTATGTTTAGAGATGAGCGAAGAAATGAAAAATTCGATTCGACTGATTCGGCGAATTCGTTGACAATATTCGATTCGAGTCGAATAAATTCGCTGTGAATTTAACTTAAAAAAGGGTGTTTCTAGGCTTCAGAGAGACTTAATATTAGTGCAGAACACTGTACCTTTAATTTAAATGCCCTTGGAGTCTGCTGGGGAAGAGAAATAATACTGTCAGTCAGTATGACATGCAGATGAGTGCCGTCGATCTTAGAATCACCGCACACTTCACTCATTTGGCCAGTCACGGGGCCAAAACCAGTGTTTGGAGCCACAGTGTGGCGGTGGAGGCAGCAGCAATGGGAGGCCATACAGCAACCTATGACAAAATGGAAACCAGCAGGAGTGTGAGGAGACCTGAAAGTGGCACATGGCAGAGTGGGAGCAATGGGAGGCGGTACAGGGACCCAGGTCACACTGTGGGCCCAGCAGCAGCGTGACCAGGCGGTACGGGGGTCCATGGCAGATTTGGGGCCTGGCAGCACCTATGGGAGGCCTGTAATCTGCCAGCACCCTATGACAAAATGGAACCATGGGCTGGGGCAGGCAGAACCGCCGTATCTTTATCACGGTTTTCCCAGGCCACCGAATGGCGACGCTGCATATGCTGACGCAACGCTGTAGTCCCAACATGGGCCCCCTGGCCACGCTTGACTTTCTGGCCACATAGTCGACATACGGCTACGTTTACTTCCTCGGGCGGCTTGACGAAAAATTGCCACACCGCAGAGTAGGAAACTTTGCCTCCTCTACTCCTCACTGGCTGACTGCTACTTCCTCCGTGCACACCGGCACCACTACTGGCCGTGGTGGTAGGCTGCAGTGGAGCTGGTGCTCTACTCCGTGGCCGTTTGCCTCCACTGACACTGCTGCGACCCTGCTGCCTCCTGGCAGCAGCAATGGGAGGCCGTACAGGGACCCATGAGAGACTCTGGACTTGGCAGCAGCATGAGGAGGCGGTATATAGGGGCCCATGGCAGATTAGGGGCCTGGCAGCAGCTATGGGAGGCCCGTAATCTGCCAGCACCCTATGTCAAAAAATTCAACACACCAGCAGTGTGAAGAGACCTGAATGTGGCACATGGCAGAGTGTGGCGATGGAAACAGCAGCAATGGGAGGCCGTACAGGGACCCATGAGAGACTCTGGACTTGGCAGCAGCATGAGGAGGCGGTATATAGGGGCCCATGGCAGATTAGGGGCCTGGCAGCAGCTATGGGAGGCCCGTAATCTGCCAGCACCCTATGTCAAAAAATTCAACACAACAGCAGTGTGTGAGGAGACCTGAAAGTGGCACATGGCAGAGTGTGGCAATGGAGACAGCAGCAATGGGAGGCCGTACAGGGACCCATGAGAGACTCTGGACTTGGCAGCAGCATGAGGAGGCGGTATATAGGGGCCCATGGCAGATTAGGGGCCTGGCAGCAGCTATGGGAAGCCCGTAATCTGCCAGCACCCTATGTCAAAAAATTGAAAACACAAGCAGTGTGAAGAGACCTGAATGTGGCACATGGCAGAGTGTGGCGATGGAGACAGCAGCAATGGGAGGCCGTACAGGGACCCATGAGAGACTCTGGACTTGGCAGCAGCATGAGGAGGCGGTATATAGGGGCCCATGGCAGATTAGGGGCCTGGCAGCAGCTATGGGAGGCCCGTAATCTGCCAGCACCCTATGTCAAAAAATTCAACACACCAGCAGTGTGAAGAGACCTGAATGTGGCACATGGCAGAGTGTGGCGATGGAGACAGCAGCAATGGGAGGCCGTACAGGGACCCATGAGAGACTCTGGACTTGGCAGCAGCATGAGGAGGCGGTATATAGGGGCCCATGGCAGATTAGGGGCCTGGCAGCAGCTATGGGAGGCCCGTAATCTGCCAGCACCCTATGTCAAAAAATTCAACACAACAGCAGTGTGTGAGGAGACCTGAAAGTGGCACATGGCAGAGTGTGGCGATGGAGACAGCAGCAATGGGAGGCCGTACAGGGACCCATGAGAGACTCTGGACTTGGCAGCAGCATGAGGAGGCGGTATATAGGGGCCCATGGCAGATTAGGGGCCTGGCAGCAGCTATGGGAAGCCCGTAATCTGCCAGCACCCTATGTCAAAAAATTGAAAACACAAGCAGTGTGAAGAGACCTGAATGTGGCACATGGCAGAGTGTGGCGATGGAGACAGCAGCAATGGGAGGCCGTACAGGGACCCATGAGAGACTCTGGACTTGGCAGCAGCATGAGGAGGCGGTATATAGGGGCCCATGGCAGATTAGGGGCCTGGCAGCAGCTATGGGAGGCCCGTAATCTGCCAGCACCCTATGTCAAAAAATTGAAAACACAAGCAGTGTGAAGAGACCTGAATGTGGCACATGGCAGAGTGTGGCGATGGAGACAGCAGCAATGGGAGGCCGTACAGGGACCCATGAGAGACTCTGGACTTGGCAGCAGCATGAGGAGGCGGTATATAGGGGCCCATGGCAGATTAGGGGCCTGGCAGCAGCTATGGGAGGCCCGTAATCTGCCAGCACCCTATGTCAAAAAATTCAACACAACAGCAGTGTGTGAGGAGACCTGAAAGTGGCACATGGCAGAGTGTGGCGATGGAGACAGCAGCAATGGGAGGCCGTACAGGGACCCATGAGAGACTCTGGACTTGGCAGCAGCATGAGGAGGCGGTATATAGGGGCCCATGGCAGATTAGGGGCCTGGCAGCAGCTATGGGAGGCCCGTAATCTGCCAGCACCCTATGTCAAAAAATTGAAAACACAAGCAGTGTGAAGAGACCTGAATGTGGCACATGGCAGAGTGTGGCGATGGAGACAGCAGCAATGGGAGGCCGTACAGGGACCCATGAGAGACTCTGGACTTGGCAGCAGCATGAGGAGGCGGTATATAGGGGCCCATGGCAGATTAGGGGCCTGGCAGCAGCTATGGGAGGCCCGTAATCTGCCAGCACCCTATGTCAAAAAATTGAAAACACAAGCAGTGTGAAGAGACCTGAATGTGGCACATGGCAGAGTGTGGCGATGGAGACAGCAGCAATGGGAGGCCGTACAGGGACCCATGAGAGACTCTGGACTTGGCAGCAGCATGAGGAGGCGGTATATAGGGGCCCATGGCAGATTAGGGGCCTGGCAGCAGCTATGGGAGGCCCGTAATCTGCCAGCACCCTATGTCAAAAAATTCAACACAACAGCAGTGTGTGAGGAGACCTGAAAGTGGCACATGGCAGAGTGTGGCGATGGAGACAGCAGCAATGGGAGGCCGTACAGGGACCCATGAGAGACTCTGGACTTGGCAGCAGCATGAGGAGGTGGTATATAGGGGCCCATGGCAGATTAGGGGCCTGGCAGCAGCTATGGGAGGCCCGTAATCTATCCAGCTCCTATGTCAAAAAATTCAACACAACAGCAGTGTGTGAGGAGACCTGAAAGTGGCACATGGCAGAGTGTGGCGATGGAGACAGCAGCAATGGGAGGCCGTACAGGGACCCATGAGAGACTCTGGACTTGGCAGCAGCATGAGGAGGTGGTATATAGGGGCCCATGGCAGATTAGGGGCCTGGCAGCAGCTATGGGAGGCCCGTAATCT